>NW_008667490.1:0-12556 GCF_000695815.1 Acanthisitta chloris | reverse complement strand
ACTTTGTTGGTTTTTTTTTTTAAATTTGACTACAATAAATATGAAAATGAGGCTGCATTCCTTTGCTACATCCATACCTGGAATTGCTTTTGTACATAACAGTGAGTGGGATACATCTTGCTTGACTTCATTCTTTAGGCTGCCTTTAGAGCAATCAAGCCATATACTCTAAACAAGTATCTAGGACTAAGGTGGTGTCTGGAAATGAAGTCAGTGACAAAATTCTAATTAGCCTCAAAACTATAGCACGTCCTCCCTGTGCTGCTGACCTCTGTGGTCACCCAGACCATCCAGCTGTGCACCACTTTCCAGGGATCAAGAGGGGAGGGCACTGCTCACCAGTGTTTCCAGTGATTCAGAAAGGTGAATGTGAGACAAATCTAGTGATACTCTTCCCAAACACATTTTTAAACTTGTAATTATCTCTAATCTCTAATCTATTTCCTAGATCTCACAAGAGAAAATGATCTTAAGGCTTTTGTGATAGGGTGTCTTATTTAATTTTTAGTCAGACTGTGCAAAAGAAGGACAACTAAGGAAAAACAGAATTCTTGAGCACCTGATAATCAGTACAGCCTGAAGGACCAGCCCACTTATATGTATGATACCACCATTTGAGGTTTAGATACTTGCCAGAAAAGAAACAGATGGTGCCAATAAAAGGCAAAAAATGAACTTCATTCTTCCATAACAAGGCAATAAAACCCACCATAATATTATTATTTTCCATAAGTCAGGTCTTAACACATAGAGGACAAAATATGAAAAAAATAAACCTTTCCCTTTTGCTCCAAAGCTTTGATGTCATCACTCATGACTTTTGGAAAAGAGCTTGCAAAACTTTAAAAACCCTTTTTAGCCTTTAAGTTGCTCTGCTTAGGAATTTAGAAAGGATGTCAGTGTAGGGTTACAGACCACATTACAATTCTCTTTGCTGCCAGGTGTATGTGGGTTGGAGGGATAAATAAGATGCATGGAGATGAAGTTTGTATTTATCTCTTTTCCCATATATTGACAGAATACATTTCACAATGCACTGACTGAGGGTTCTTTTTTTCTTTCTCTCCCATCTCTAGGATCCCTTGGGTATGTGAATGTTTTTCTTTTTTTTCCTGTTTCCCCATTCTGGCTTGCAAGTTTATCCCTCACACCTGCAAGAGCAGGAGCTTTCAGTCACAAAGGGCTGCCAAAGCTCTCATGTCAAGGAGGAGACATAATTTGGAGCATCTTTTTCAGCTTCATTAATAACAAAACACCTGTGAGCTAGGGAGTTTAAGAGATTGTGTCTTCATCATTTATGAATCTTCCTCCCTGCTGTGGCACTTAGCTCTTTGCCAGCTCAACCTGGCACAATTCCTCACATCCAAAATTAAAAAAGGGAAAAAAAATGCCCTTTTGTCTCCAGTGAAAGCAGTGTGGATGGAGAAGGAAGGGTGCTGGAAGAAAACAGCACCAGGAGCTGAAAGCCTAACCCTGCTCGAGTTAGTAAGAGTGACAAGCCTCAACATTGCTGCCTATTTATTTTCAGTTTGACAGTGGGTTGTTTTTTTTTTGGTATGTTTTAAGAAAAATAATGTCCAAGGGAAACTATAATCCTAATGATTCAAGTCTGACATAAAAGCTGCTCCTCTCCTCCACAGTCCCATTGCGAACTTACCATAGTTCATTGAATTTTTATTCTTATTGATGAATAAAGTAGCTGTGGCAAAGGCAGAGAACAGCTTCTGAGCCTATCTTTCCATAATAAGTTGCTAAAGGGAAGGACTGCCATTAACACATTCTTGCCATGAAAGGTTAAAGCCTATCACAAAGATTTATATTTGAAATCATTGTCTTTACTGGAAAGCTTCAAGGAACACTCTCACAAAATGTTCCATTCTGAAGCACTACCAAAGGAAGGGCATTTGATTTGCAACCAAACTAACAGCAGCTATACAACACACTGTGGTTAATTTGACCTCTGAGGACACTGAAGCACTTTGCTAACTATCCCAGACTCCCAGGCACTGAAATCGTCTTTTGATATCATCTGAGTTATTGCCATCCCCTATGAGCCTTTTGAAATTCTCTCAATGCAAGTGTTAGGACCTAGGAATCCTTTAGTAGACAGTATAAATGGAAGCCAGAGATCATTGAATAAATCAATTATTACATCTCACAGTGTTGTTCAATAGGATTATATAACCTGAAGGTCTGACAGACATCCCTCTCTAACCATAGCAGACACAACAGTGACCACCATTGAAGAATTTTAACTGTTGCTATAAGTATTAGCATCAAATCTTGGCTGTGAAGCTACATCTTTAAATACCAAAGAGTCACTGAGGCACAGATGTGAATGACCAAATCTGTCTTTCATGCCTTTTAAAGACGAAAATAAGGCTCCTACAATTGCTTCTGCTTTTATTCTGAGGAAGGAGAGGGGGTGACTCTCTGTCCATCATCTTCATACTGATGCTTAGCATGTCCTGGGCTCTTGTCTTTTGTGGAACATGTGAATAAAAAATAGCATGTCCTGGGCTCTTGTCTTTTGTAGAAGAAGTGAATAAAAAAGTCTCAGCTTCTGAGAAATATTTGGATTTTAGGATATACAGATTTTGTACGCAATGTCTCTGATGTGCTCCTTGCAGAAGAAATGTAGTAAAAATAACAGCCTGAAATACAAAGCCTTGGCAAGAGCTGATGTACCACAGGTTTCCCTTCATCTCTGCTAATGGACCCACACACAACTTACAGGGTATTTCTTTCTTCTTTAGCAAGGCATTTCTGGCTGTCCTTGAGTTGTGCTACACTGTGACATAATCGCATGTTCTGCAAGCAGAAAATGATGCATCTGTTATTCATATTCTGGTGCTTCATCATCTAAACAATGCCTTGAACCTGCCCCAATAGAGCTGCCATCCTGGTTCATTAACAGATCGAGCAATGCATGTAACCCCAACGTGAGCAAGGGTCTCTATGGGATATGCCTGGCTACAAGTTCAAATTCAAACAGAAATAAATCCAGCTGAGACCTTTGTTCTTTCCTCACATGGCAAGCACTGAAAACCCCACTGGATATTCTGAAGGATAAGATATGTACTGTGAGTTTCCCCAGGGGTAGACCTTAATGTTCAGTACCTGTGGTTGGTGGAAGACCAGGTTTCAATAATCCCACACACAGATTAGTTTGTAACTTTGGAAATGCATGTATTAAAATCTCACCACAGAAGAAACAAAAAACCACCAATATTTTTAGAAACATACTATTCAAAAATTCACACAGTTCTTATCTTCTTGAATATTCCCAAGATCAGTTTTACAGTATAACCAACTTCTGGAACAGAAAACCTGAATTGCTTTATATGGTATGACATTCTACTGCTGCACTGAATGACAAACATAATTCAGACAGCTCAGTGTTTGGTTCTGAGTCACTGTTTTAGTCTAGTTTGTAAACAAAATGGAGAAGTTTCTTAAATGTATATTCTTTTGGAAAAAAAATGAATTAACTGTAGAATGGAAATTGCAAGATCCCAGCCCAAAGGCTAAAATCAAGGCATAATATTGAAGAAAGAAAACAAAAACAAACAAACAAACAAAAAGAAAACAAAAAAAAAGGAGGGGCCACAGTGAAAATAGGGCAGAAGAAAACAACCCAGTGAAAAAAAAAAGGAATATGAAGGAATTTTCTGCTTATTGTTATGTTGCTATCCTCTCATTCAATTTACCATATACTTTAGAAGATAATAAGACAAAATATGCAGATGAGATCAACAAGAGCAATAAGCCTCACTCAGAGATTAAAAGCAGGTGGCAGAATGAGAGAATAACATGAATGGGGAAGAACTTTGATGTGAAGGAGAAAGATGACATGGACAGAGCTTACTGAGCCTGGACTCCAGCATCACTGGGGAGCAGGATGCTCCCCACGGCTCCTGCAGAGAGCCCCAGCTCACACAGCAGCACTGTCCAGGGCATCTTTCTCACTCAAGTAACATGAAACCACAGAAAGAAAAGTAGAGCTCTCAGATGTTTAAAGTTACAAAAGCTTTTGTCAGTGCCAAACAAAGAACACAGCTGAGGCAGTGCCACTGAATTAATAAATAAAAGGCAGAGTTTCCACATATATTTCTAATCTAAGGATACTGAGTCTCCTACATATGCAATGCATATATCACTCCTTACCAAAAGATACAATCATACCTTCTAATATATATTTATGATTAATGGACTTAATGCATATGCAAGCATTATATAGAAAATATAAACTATATGAGTACAATACAGATCATATATGTACAAATAATCACCCACGGAGAAGAACATCTTTACATCAGAATCTTGGATGCTATCTTTCCTACACCCCTAGCATATAAAGGTTTTCCTAAACTCAGTATCAGCTCTGGGTGCCTGTGCTCAAGCAGCCCAATTGTACTGTTAATGTTTAGAACCACAATCAACAACACATATCAAGCATTTTGCATGCAATGCTGTTGAGTAGCTTCTAAATTTAAAAAAATGAGCATATTGCCCATTCAAAGGGGATATTCCTTGTTATTTTGACGTTAGATTTGATTTACAAGGCCAACAAGTAAACAGCACAACTCACAGCTAACAAATTTGTAACATATGGATGTGGCTCTACAGATGACAAACATGCTTTGACTCACCTGCAGTTTATTTTCTAGTATATATAAATGCCTGCACTCAGACATTATCCAGACTCTTTTCCAGGCCTGCCAACAGATAAAAAATTGAGAGCAATTTCAATCAAGAGTTTCACAGAACAGCAATGTAAATAGTCTTAGGACACATGATAGGAACATCTCTTTAATGAGCACTTGTCATTAACTTATATTAACCTATGGCTGGAGAGGAAAAAAAAAAGGAGTAAGGAAAAGAAAAACCAAGTGCTGCCTTACTAGTTAACCTGTATTGTGGTGAAAATACAGGAGTTCCCAGCACCCTCAGGAAGGAACTGGTTGGGCAAATGGTAAGCCAGAAGCTTGACCACACTACTGTCTCGAATAAGTCACAGAGTTGAAGGGAATATCTACGTAGAGGAAAAAAAAATCCATCAGGTATCTATCTTCTGTTGTTTATGTTATTGACCTGATCACTTGGCAGGGTAGGTGAACAATGTGAAGTCAAATTCCCAAATGGTTTAATTCAGCACAGCTTAATTCAGCTTTAATTTAGCAGAGTTTCATTGACTGCAGTCCAGCTGGGCTGATTTATTCCAGCTAAAGGGTTGGCCCCATTCTAGTGTAACTGGTGAAAACTATTATCCACTGAAAGCATGATCATAAAGAAAAAGGTATTGAGAGGCATAGTATGAAATACAGGGCGTTGATATACTGAAAGCTAACAATGTTTATCGCAAAGACAGCTCACTCTTTCACTGCTGTGATTACAGTTGCCTTTTGTTACTACAGAGCAAAAGAAGAACATCTTTATTGCTTGGAAGTCCATGTGTTCCTATTTATCTTGCACTCGAAATCTTTACCCTTAGTTTGTGACAACATAATTATCTCCATGGAAACTAACTACATTGTCATGAAATGGAATGCTTACGTAAGGTCTGGACCCTGCTCCTTTCCCAGTAAGCATACAGACTGTACAGACTGCCACCATGGGCCCTGTACAGACTGACACCATGGGCACTGTACAGACTACCACCATGGGCACTGTACAGCCTGACACCATGGGCACATCCCACACGGACCTGCCCTCCCTCTTGAAGAAATGCCAGAACATATTGCTTTTCCTGTTCGTCCAGATTATACCACTTACTGCATTAAGGCTTCATAAACACCTTCATTGTTCAATGCAATGAAGAATTACTCTGGTTTGATATTCAGATATCTGTATGTCTACCTAAATTCAGCTTGTGATGATTTATAGAACAGTACAATGTATGGAAGGTGCCATGGAAAACAACACTTGACAAAACTGAATTTCCAGTTTCGTAACTTGGAAACACAAGTCTAGCAAGGAGAATATTTCTTAACATGAGTTAGAAGTTCATATCATGGAAGCTTAGCAACAATGACAAGATTAAGTATGGGAGTTCTATTAAAGTATTTTTTCCTTTAGTGCTTTTGAAAATCCCACTGCACACTATTAGTTGCAACTATGCTGGGCCAATCCTATTAGCTCTCTCCATTAAGTGTTCACAACTTCCCCTGGAAGATCTGTTCTTCCATTTCAGCAGATATTTCATAAATTAATTGCAGGCTTTTCAAAGTTAAGTTGCATTCATTTAATTTTAAATTCAGCATGCACTGATGCTTTGGATAACATTACAGAGAGACCCTTGAATACTTCACCATATTTAATAAATACATAAAAGCATATATACACACTCAGATTTTTCTAGGGATAGAAGAGAGGAAAGGGAATTGTGTGGTAACATACCATGCATTTGTAACATATTGCAGATATCTAAAGGCCAAAATATTTTTAGCATGCTTTCTTAAAGAAGTGAGTCTTTTGTGCTGCTGCCTCTCTCTGTTCCTTTGAATCTGCTGGCCAGTTACCCTCAACAGATAAGCAGCATTATCTGAGAGGTTGCTGTTAAATATTTTACAAAAACCAGTGCCAAAAACTGTCCGTATTAAGGAGATTCTCAGAGGACTTTGTCCCTGTACATTCTCATAATGTTACCTGGCTGCTCATGCTGAGGACAGACTCACCCCTGGACTAGCAGGGATATGTGCTGTCTTTTGCCCCTCTAACTACACAAGAGCTTCTGAACTACTGGAGAAAGATTACAAAACACTAAATGAAACAATTTCATCAGAAGACAGGGCTGGAACATGGAAAAGACCCTAAGGAACTGCCATGGAGAAGACGTGATGAGGAGAAATAAAGCTGCTGACAGGACATAACATGTGAAGAAATTGGACAGAAATCTGCAAGACTTCATTAGGGAAGGCTCATAGAGGAGTTGTTCCTGAAAAAAACAAGTGCTCTCTTATTGTAGAGCAATTAACAAGTGGGATGTAAAGTGGGATTCACTGTCAAAGGGATTGCAATTTTGTAAATTATTTCAAGAGAACAGTCATCTAAATTTACTAATGCTTTTTGTTTCAGGTGAATACATAAGGCTTTCCTCCCCCAAGCTACTTGTTTCTAAAGCTGTCCTGTGCTCCAACAACAGCAATTTCATCCCACATTGTATTTAGTAAATTGCACTGAAGCGCATGAAGCCTTCCCATAATCTCTGTAAACATGGCTGTATATCTGAAGGCAACTGTTACATATGGGTCATTATCTATTCTATTGCTCAATATCTCCTATTCATGACCGTGTCATCTCAGTAAAAATGAAGTTGTTTTGCATTTAGATGCCAAGCAACATGTTCTAAAATATAGAAAATACAAATATTTCCATAAACATAATTTGCTATTCATATAGTAGATTATATTATTCATATAATGCCTTTAAACCAAACAAAATATATATCTGGAGATTTAAAAAGCTCCACAAGCTCTAGGTGTTCTGCTTTGAATGCATTATTACCTGTATACATATTATCTTCTCCTGGGCAGCAGTAATGGGTGAATCTGAAGTGTTTAGGAGGTTTTGTCACCCATCTGAAGTTTAGCATAAACTGATTCAGGAAAACAAGAGGCCAAGCACAACAATTTTCCTGAAACTCAGGATGGTAACGCAGCTTACACATATGGTGTGGCACCTGGTGCTTATTATGTACAAATCAAACAAGCTCATCATTCTCGTAAAGCATTTTCCAATATGAGCCTGTTCAACCCCTTTCTCTTCTATTTCTCTCCAATTTTTAGACATCGTGGTCAAAAGGCGACAACCACAAAAAGGAACATACCAGTTTGCCACCAGAGAATAGACTGCAGCTGAGTTCCCTATTTCTAAATACTTTCATTTTGTGGTCCTTTAAGATTAGGGCACAGGACCCACCCACAACAGCTGAGAGCACTTAGCTCCCTCATTTCATCCGATGAGTATGCATTGCAGAAGCTCTAGGCTAGACTGAAAAAACCCACAGAACTCAAAAGTATCTAACAGGAGTAACAGAAAGCCTGTAAAATCAATGCAAAAAGCACATAAAATAGAATTGTTAACAACCCCCTTTTGAATCAATGTGATAGAAGTTTTACTGCAAGAGCTGGGCAGCCTCAGTGGTTATCCCAGTGAAATGCAACAAATGTAAAATATTCTCCAATGCCATTTAATAAAATATGGCTCCACAGTGTTTGTATAAGAGTGGATATGTACAGTGCAACTGCTAAAGGTTTCTTGAGGCTCTCCAAGTTATTTCCTACAGTGCTTCTCATAGCCTTTTCTTTAGATTTGCAAGAGCCAGAAAAATATTTGATGACCTAATAAAAGGCAAATAAAAGCTTTGATTAGATGATAATTTGATAGCTGGGTTTGAGAGGACTTGTGTCATGAAACTAGATATCTCACAGGAGCACCTTGGTGAAGTGTGAGAATCTCAAAATAGATTCATTTTCATTAGCATGTGCTTTTTGGTTTAGATGACCCACAGAGCTCTGCAAAAATGACCAGCTGATGCTGTGGCAGCTTCATGACTATACCAAATAGTATAAGAAATAGGGACTATCCTACCTCTCTGAGCAGCTGTGTAAGCCAAGTATCTCTGCAGTACAACATATCACTTGCCCTTTCAGTAATTACCCCCTCAGACTCCTGTTACTTAAATTCAAACCCAAAAACTTTCCATCTAGTTTTCATATAGAAAAGGTGATGCTGGAGGAACAGGGCAGCATTTTCACATGGCTAACTTCTGTCTTTCTAAATAATAAAAGGTCAGATTTAACATGTTGTATAAGAGTTTGGATTCACTAAAGCTTCTGGAACCAGTCATAGTCGTGGAGTCAGGCAGAGAATAGTAAAAAATTACAGTAATTCACAATAAAAATCAGAGATGACACATAAATCTCTATAGGAAGCTGCTGGGATTTTAATTAAAAACTTCCTCATGGTGCTATTTCGCAATATTTTTCAAAACCTAATTCTTTACCACTAAGAAGAAATTTAAGAGGTTTTTGCCATAGAGCACAGCTCATTACATTTAATTATGATGTGAGGGAAAGCAGACATACATGAGTAATACCTCTGCAATAACAGAGGAAACAACTATTGGTAGTAACAAGCTTTAAAAAAAGATCTTGTGACTAAGTGAGCATATATTTAATCTCTGTTAACTTTTTCCCCTACAACTTAGAGTAGGAATTTCTCTGTCATTGCAACACTAAAGCATCATCTATCATAAGAGGAACAAAAGACCAAAGCACTATTCACAGATGAGAACATGAAAGACTTTGAGAGGCTTTCAATGCTTTCAGTCACACAGCTCTGAATCCCCCTTTCTCAATTATTTCTGTATATTGCTATATAAAAATGTGCATCTGTCCAATGGAAGACCTCATCTGGAGGTCAGGATTTAAAATAATACTCATGCTAAACTACAGATTGTTTGTGTGCTTTCTCGACTTCATGCTCTTTTTCTCTAGTTTTCATAGCAGCTATACTAAACAGGTGAAAGTATCTGCCATAAAATAGTTTATTCTTAATGTCAGAGTATTTAGGCCAGTTGTTAAAACTTTATAAAATCATACTTCTTTTCATGTCTCTAGTCCTTTTCTCAGAGGACCACACAGCATTTCACAAATTATAATTAACAACATCCTAATCAGATTCATATTTTTATTCTCATTTTTCAAACAGAGAAGGAGAAACATGGGAAGTTTTTTGCAACATTTTTTAAAATCTTAAAATAAGCCTGTGGCAGAGTTAAGAAGAGATCCCATAATTAGAGATGTCCAAATGCTTTGAACACAAAAACATTAGTTCAGAATATGTCTTGTTCTTGTTTGGAACGATTTTCTATGCTACTAATTTTGTAGGAAAAAATGCAGCAGAGCACTGAAGTCTTTCAGTGTTTTCCGTCTAGCCATAGGTACATGAAGTATTTATTCACATGTTGACATGAATTGTGTCTATGTAGCCTATGAGAATTCTTTCTTACTCTGTTTTCTTTCTACTACATCTTCAATTTTTCCACCTCTCATCAATCCTCCAGAAGTACAGCACATGCATTTTAATGGAGAATACATCAAAGGTCCACAATGATGCCTTGGCTACTCAACAGAATGCCAAACTGGTGAATCACAGCTCACAGACAAAACAAAGACCAATCTACACATTCTACATGGGCTCAATTTTTAATGTCAGTATGCAGGAATATACTCAGTGTATTTTCCTGGTCTTAACAACATTCAGCTGTGCTTCTACCATTCTCACACAGTTTTTGCAGCCTTCTAGAAATATCAGCAAAATCTCTAACACCTAGATCTGTTAGAACCTTGTCTTTGCCAGCTCTCCTGAAAATATCTTTAAACACATTAAAATTCTACCCAAAGGATTAAAGCAAAAATGGAGGTGGAAGGATTTTTGCACAACAGTATATGAGAGATCAGATTCTTGTGCTTCCAAAAGAGCATAGAAATGGAATATAATTTATTGAGAGGAAATAAACTATATCTTAGATGAGGTCAGCTCTATATAGCATTGTTTGTCTTCTGGAATTAGAAGCAGGGATGAATGAATGAGATGGCAGGTAAGACAGTTCCAGAATTTCATCCATATCCAATATGTTCCATCCATTCAGCAATAGTGCTGTTGTTGCATAGTGCCTTTCGCCTCTGTAGAATCATTTCATTTTTAATGGAATAAATACATAAATTTAAAATCTGAAAGCTTGCCTGCAGCCATTAGCTGCCTATTGACAACGTCCATGTATTTGACAAAAGACCCTTCCTTACATCACTCAACATTGTCAAGTCAGAGGGCAGAATGAATAAAATGGAACCAAAAGTTGAAAAACAAATTTCTAATCCATGCAAATGTTGTGTTACCACAGTTTTGTTTTAATTATTGTCCCCTTTCACATGATGACTACCAGCAGAGACTCACAGTTCTGAAGACAACAGTTAGGAAAAACAAGAAGACACTCATCTTCAGGGCAGAGCACCAGGTTTACACCAGTGTGATTCCGAGGCCAGAGGAGAACAGATAGCACTGCAAAGCTATTGTGGTGGAGAGGTGTCTCGAGCACAAAAATTTACCCTTATGGCTAATCAGAAATGCCAGAAATATAATGCCAGTAGCCATTCTGCAGCTGTTTTACTTACAACCAGATGTACTTGACCTGGGATTAATACATTATCACATCAACATTAATCCTGTGCCAACAGTGACCATAATCCCAACACTTCTCTCCTAAGGACTCTTGGATGTATGGAAGAAGGACAGGTCTGTGCCCAGGAACAAGGACTCTGATGGCAGAGTGACAAACTCTTTCTTCCTTATGTCTCCTGAGTGCCAGGATCTGATTCTTGCCCAGGAACAAGGACTCTGATGGCAGGGTGATAAACTCTTTCTTCCTTATGTCTCCTGGGTTCCAGGATCTGATTCGGAGCAAACAAGGCATCTTTTCTGGGCAAGCCTTCAAGACATTGCTCATGGGATGCAAGAGAACTCATCAGAGAAGATCTAATAAATCTTAACAATCTGACTTCATAGCAGCTTTTGTTTTCTTTATCCAGAGACATTATCTACAAGTCCAGGAGAGATCTGATCTTATTTGTGCCTTACCTGCTGCAGTTACTGTTTGGCATCAAAAGCTGATATTTCTTTCTAGAGTACATAGCTTGTTAGGAGCTGTTTGGACCTGGAAATATTAGACAACTGTAGAAAAACTAAAGCATTCATATGTGTCAAAGTGTTTAGAGTCCAGGCAGACCGAGATCCACTCCCCCTGCTTGCAGAGAGCCAAGTGGGCTCACATTCATCCCCATTTTTACCCCAATACATACCTAAATTAACTGGGAAGTGAGTGAAGGCTACAAACCAAAGCTCTGGAGTAGAGAAGTCTGTAAGAACTCATCCTCCATATGATATTGTCATGAAGACAGCATCCAAGTAAACTGTAAGTAAATAACCCATGAGAAATAAGAGCAGAAAAAAAAAAAAAGTGGTGGTTTGTTGGGGTTTTTTAAAATTAAATACTCTTGCCTAGTTTTCCTTAGCTAATTAGCATCCCTTCTAAGCGGTTTAAGTAACTGCTCATTTAGATCAGTGAATGATTGCTCTGAGATTAGGGTGTGGGAAAAATCTTTCTGTTGGGAATAATCTACTTATGCTACTGTTTATTTGAAGCAGTGATAAACATAGAGATTTTCCTTCCATATGTGCCAAGTATAAGAGAAAGCAGAATGATTAATGAACCCTTGCATTTTACCAATAAATTACTAACTTCAGACACAAATTTATAGTTTTTCATTAGTACAAGTTTCATTAGTTTCATTGCAAGCTACTCTTGGATTTTCAAGAATGTTTGTATTATTTTGTGTTTGATCTACTGGGAATGACATTTTGCACACCATTATTTATAATCTACAAAAATTAATTATGCTTCTAATTAACAGCATGCAAATAAATTATTGCTCAAGGAGTTATTCATTCAGTTGTAAAGCAGGAGATTTAAGACGGTGTATATATATATATA
>NW_008667489.1:52508-62682 GCF_000695815.1 Acanthisitta chloris | reverse complement strand
CTTTTCCCTCTCCTTTTCCCTCTCCTTCTCCCTCTCCCTCCTCCTCCTCCGCCTCCCCCCGGCACTGGGTCCCCCGTGCCTGGCCCACGTATCCTGCAGCCTTCCTTCCTTCCTCCCGGCTCGGGCTGAAAAGAGGGCTAAAGAAAGGAGAAACAGAATGGACTAGGAGAAAGATTCTATTTTATCTTTTTTTTTGTGAAGGAGGCAGAGGCTGTTGAATTAGCTTATTTCTAGTTGTGTTAGTGTTGTTAATACATGTCTCCCCATCGCTTTTAGAGCACTGATCGCAGCCTTGCAGTACCTCAAGGTGGCTTATGAAGAAAGAGGGAGAGTGACTTCTTACCCGGGCAGATAGTGACAGGAGAGGGGAAACAGTTTAAAACAGAAAGAGGAGAGATATTAGGAAGAAATTCTTAACGGTGCTGATAACGAGAATCGAATAGTTAAGGCTGAGAGTAGGCTAGATGGTCAAGTAGAGAGCACCTGAATAAACAGAAGGTAAAAGGTTGACTAATAAGGCATTGTTTTAGTTTATTAAGCATGAAAAGTGTAGAACTTAGGGCATTATTTTAGCTTAGGGAGCGTAAACACAATGTATTTATGAGGAAGTAGAACTAGATACAATTGGATTCAGGACCTGGCAGCAGAAGAGCAAGACCAAAGAGCATGTGCCAAACTCAAAGGTGAAAAGATGAATCTGATGAAGACTATCAGCCTTCCTCCTGACGACCCTCAGATGACCACCAGAGGCCATCGGACTAATGCCAAGTGGGAGGAGATGAAGGAGGAGATTATGATAATGATTTCCAAGAACTAATTGTAATAATAACCACCTGGAAATAATGAATATGTATGAGTTTTCAATGTATATAAACCAGACAAGTGTAAAAGATGAATCTGATGAAGACTATCAGCCTTCCTCCTGACGACCCTCAGATGACCACCAGAGGCCATCGGACTAATGCCAAGTGGGAGGAGATGAAGGAGGAGATTATGATAATGATTTCCAAGAACTAATTGTAATAATAACCACCTGGAAATAATGAATATGTATGAGTTTTCAATGTATATAAACCAGACAAGTGTTATCTTTGGTGCATTGGTGGAGTGATCCTCCTTGTGCCCAGCTCTGACTAAACAAATACCTGCTGCTCAGAGATTCAAGTCTGTGAGTAGTTCTTTTCCAGGTTTTCCTGGCATCAGTGCTGAGGCACTGGCACAGGTTGTGCAGCTGTGGCTGCCCCATCCCTGGAGATGTTCCAGGCCAAGCTGGATGTGGCTCTGAGTGACCTGATCTTGTGGAAGGTGTCCCTGCCCATGACAGGGGATTTGGAACTAGATGATTTTTAAGGTCCCTTCCATCCCAAGCCTTTCTAAGATTCTATGATTGTAAGGCTACATATAACAGTTGTTTTCTGTTTGAAATAACTTTGTGTATCTAGTGACTGTGCAGGAAAAATCAGCTGAATTGTCCCAAGTGTAGGTCACCCAGGAGAATTCTCCCTGGACTGGGAGGAGACCCCTACAAAGGGCAGAGGTGTGGAGGCTGACATGGCTACACGTTGATTAATCATCATCTCTTGCCACTTGCTCCAAGGTCAAGCTAACAGCAGTGCTTAGTCAGTTGTTAACACGCTTTGAGCCCACTGAGCAGCTGGAGTGGCTGTGTCCAGGTTGCAGGTGCCAGGCAGGGATGCTGTCCCAGCCTTTCCAGTGACAGTATATTTGCTGCTGCTTGGATCTGTGCAGGTTCCATTGCTAGCTTACAGCGTTGCCTATGATGGGCTTCAGTCTGGAAAGGGAACCTGGAATGTCCTGCTCCTTTTGTGTTTGGGGTGTGTAGAGTTTGTGGGTTCACGTGCCTACGCTGCAGTCGGGATCAGCAGTGAGGTGTTCCTATCCCTGGCAGCAGGAAGGCAATTTATCCTCTTGGGAGTCACTCCACGAGGTGGACAATTAGGAAAAGAGCCTGTAACTGAAGAAACCTCTGTACAGTAGGACCACCATTGCAGTTTGTTTTCCCCGTAGAGATCAAATTCTCCCCCCTTTTAAAAAATGTTAAAATTTATTTTACAATTAAAGAGCAGTTAAGTGTAAGCTATCCAACGAAGTTAAAGTTCAATAGCTAGTGACTATTTTGCCTCAAAGTCTGGCCATTCCAAGGTCAATTGATCCATTTCTGACAGCTCCAGATTTCTAGGAGGAGTGCCTCAACATCCCTTTGTCAGATTTTCTGGCAATAGCAAAGCAGGAAAACATTAGGAATCCAAGAATTCCCACAAACTGCTTATATAACTTTTGCAATCTAATATCCCAGTGACCTCCTTCTTCAAAGACAAGCTACCAAACTGTTAATGACTCCATGGTTTTCTATAGCCTGGGTAATCTGTAGGAACCCTTTAATTCCAATATCAAATTTGTAAATGGTAAATTTGCAAACTTGATACTGGCCATACAGGAGAACACTCCAATGGCCTGAAAAAGTTTTTGTCTATCTGCCTATACACCAGTATGGGGTGATTAAAGTGTGCTACTTCCTTATGGAGCAAAGCCATAAGAAAGAACAGTACTTTTAGTTGTATTTTATCTTGAAGTCTTAACAAATTAAAGTTGTTGCTACAATTATAAATTGAAGTAACTCAAAAGTCTCAAGTGTAACCTGATTACAAAAATATTGTCACACCAGGACGGAAATGATGTTAGTATGTCAGTGGGCTTACATGTCAGTTAAATAGCTGAGTTTTCCCCATGACATCCGAGGTTAACTCGTGTTAATTTTTTATCTGCTTGTCTCAGGATTTAAATTTCATGGCGAGCCCACGAGGAGGCAGCAGATCCCAAAGCAAAATGAGCCGAATGGACACATTTGCGGGCTGGTGTAGTTTCCCTGAAAATACCTGGGGCCTGAACAGATTAGATGCATTTTTCCCCACTTATGCTAAATGTTTTAAGTTGGCTTGATTTTGGGTGAGGATGAACTGATGTGCAGCCTGAGTGTCATTTACGTGCCAAGTCCTTAGCAGCAATAATTTACCCCACAAGCAAACAGGCAGGGAAAGGATGCAGGTAAGTCTGATAATTCAAAGGTTCTGCTTGTCACTCTGAGTCACCCCTTCAACTCCAGATGACACATCTAAGGCCACTGAAACTATTTCCTTCACTTTCAAGCTGCAAACTGAACTTTGAAATAATATAAGCTTTTAAAATTTGTCTTTCAGTAAGGACAGTAAGAAGTTTAACCTAGTTGTTCCTTGGGAGTTTGGTTGTTGAATCTGCAGGCTACTGTTTTCCAGCAAAGCCATGCATATTGGCCTTTTTAAAACAGAACCCATTTGAAATTTGTTCCTACCTAATACATAACAATGAGAAGTGGAATTTTGGGGCTTGAAATAATTTGATGCCTCAGTGTAAAGCAGTTTGCTACAAATATACTGACAGCATATTTTTAAAGTCTGGTGATAAGACAGAAATCCTTCGGCAAGTGTTATGTTGTCTTTTGCTGCTCCTGTCAACTGCTAAGGGAAAAGGAATGTTTTACATGCTCTATTTCCTGTTGCTTAGAATATGAGAATATTTGCTCATTCAGCTACACTTGAATCATTAATTCATTGTATTTCATGCTGAGTAGAATTAAATCCTGCTTTCTTATCCTAAAAATTGCTGACATGTTAAAAGATTTGAACATTACTCCATACTTCATGTAGGAGTCTCGCTCAGCAATAGGAGAAGATTCTGATGTAGTCATGGTCTGAGTTACTGGTTCAAATGCACATCTTACTGAAAGAGATCTGACATGATCAGGATCCCCTCAGAAAGTAAAATGATGCCACATTTTTTTTACATGCAGAGAACCAAATTGTCAGTGTGTTTTGGCAGAGTGCAATGTGGACTGGAAATGAGTGTCCTGTATTTGAATTTAACATATTGTATCTCATTTGAGAGGTACCTAATTGCTTTGGGGTAATCCTCAGGGTATCTACACCTTACAATTGGAAAGGTACTTGCAACACTTGTGAATTTACCCTAATTAGCATTAATTTGTCTAATCTGTGTATCAACAACTAGATACCTGCATGATAAGCCAGTGCCAGATTTGTAGCGTGTTGAATAGCTTTCCTTTGCTGGGGCTTGTTCTGTTTCATCTCTCAGTTGGAACTAGGTGGGACTTTACAGCTGCCTCGAGTGTGTCTCTATTCAAACTGGTAGGAATTTTGGGACCAGTAATGGAACTGTCCCTAACAAGCTGCTAGTTTGTAAGTGAGGCTGTTGCCTGTTCCTTCAGAAGGAGGGATTGCCACAACAAAGCCTCTTTCAAAAAGATTTTGTTCTGAAACTGGCAAACCTTGTTCAAGCAAAGCTTAGCGACTTTCTTTTTTCTCTGTTAGATCTCAGGCAGCATTTTCCATCTGACTATCCAAATAATGAATAAAACATAAGAAAGATTAATTATTTCCAATCTTTTAAACCCAGAAAACTAGAATTATATTAAAAGGTAAAACATAAACACAAAAGCCAAGTTCAATGGCTATTACATCAGAAGCAGTGTGCAGTTGCACTGATAAAGAACACTGTATGTAAAGCAACAGAGATGTGAAATTAAAGCCAATAAAGATATACGATAGTGGTAAATACAATGTCTGCAATTAATTTTGAGCAAGTTAAACATGTGGTGCATATTAGAGTTCATAAAATCTTGCCATAGGCAAATAATTAATGTTGCATATATCAAGTCTGGAGGGATAGCCAACAAGAAGTGATTGAGAAGTATATAATTGATTAGAATTTGCTGTGAAGGTAATGAAGAAGTAAATAAGATTCTGTCATCATCAGTGAGTGTAAGTTGAGAAACTATTCTATTGTTTTGGAAAAGAATTTAAAATAGATCTCACATTTGCTGAAAGCAGCGGTTTTGTTGTTCATAGAAGGTACTATAAAAATCTGACTCTGCTTCACATTGCATAACTTTTCTCAGCAAAGCAAACAACCTGAACCTAAAGTTACCTGCCAGTCTAAATTGAAAGCTCCTGAAATCGGTTATGGGATTAGAGTCATATCTGCTTTTCTTCAAATGGGAATGCTGAGTGAAGTAAAATATACTTCTTGGCAACAGAGCTTATGAAATGGATAGTTGAAAACCACAACATCAAGGTGATTCATTCACTTTGACATAGAAAAACTTCATCAGTAAAGCATAATTACTACGTCCTTCCATGTTAAAGAAGGTGATGCTAAAAATAATGCCTTAAAAGTCACAAAGGCACATGTATGGTATTTGGTCACATGCTTTTTACTCTCTGTGCTGCTATGTATGCTCTGAACTGTGACCTTTCCATAATGCACATATGTATTGATGGATTTGTATCATTTTGCTGCCTTCAAGACTACTGCATGTAGGCCAGGGTTGCTAGCAAGTGTGTGGAGTGCCTTCATGTAAAAGACCCTCTAATTGGACAGATAATGTCAAATTGATTTCTGGAACAACATTAAGGGGTTGATAGAAAAAAAAAGGTTTTTCAGTTTGAGAAACTGGTAATGAGGGAAACTATTCTGGCAGATTCTGGAGTTTGCGGGTAGAAAATGCTTCCCTTCAAAATGTGGAAGAAGAGTGTTTCAAATGGAATCGTGTTCAGTCCAGTCAAATTCTTTCACCATCCTAATGATCTAAATTTGAATCTGAACTCCAGTCTGGCACACCTGTGCCATAGCAGAGATGGCCTGTGCTTATGCTTCTTGAAATCCTATCTTCTTTCCGGCCTTGGCTCACCCTCCAAGAGGACAAATAACATTTAGCAAGTGATGACACATCTATGTCTTTGGATGCAGATAAAATAGATATTCATTTTGCTTTTCAGCTGAGGCTTCAGTAGCAACAGTGCATCTGCCAGCATATCATAAGCATGGGCTGGAGATAGAAAAGGATGTGTTTAAGAACACAGAGAATGCCATATGGAAATTCTTCTGTGGATTATCCCACTGAATCATCTAGTTGTGTATAGGATTAGTTACTTCTCCATATGGTGTTTAAGGACCAAATTGCTGCTGGAATATTTTCCAAAGGTTATTTTTATGTTTTGCTGTACTACGGAATTGTGTTAAGAGTGACATCATAACTTGCACCTACAGTGAGATATTTTAAACATCCAAAGAGCTTTATTCATTTTCCTCCACATTTTAGAAATTATAATTCTCCCTCAATTACTAATCTTTGAAGAACTGTGTGTAATTCATTCACTGCTATACATATATTTCCGTACAAACGCAGTCTGCAAGTTTTCCTAAAAGGGATGTGGGTGGTATGAAATCATTTATGCTGCTAATTGACAATTATGCAGTTGCTTCTAGTTTCAAACAGAAGAAAAAATCCATGTAGACTGACAGATTAAATAAAAAAAATGAAGAGGAAGGCATAAAATTCCATTTTTTGCAACCAGTTTGTGTCACACTATTTAAATCCATTTTAGTTAAACTCACTAAAACTAATCAGTTTAGCTAAAATAAAATTATTTTATTCTTGCTATTCTGTACATTTGCTAGCAGGTTCTGTCAAGATGACATTATAATTATGTGAATTACAGATCAATGCCTATTCCCATTTGTACCTATGCTTGAGTGACATGAGTGAATTAGGGTAGAACTTTGCTAGTATGCATTAATCCTGAATACTTCTCAAAATACCTCAATAAAAAAATGTCAAAAGGTGCTTTATTTATTCCAACTTCTTTGACTGCAATAAAAATATATATATGCATAATTTACATATTAAATTTAGCCATGAAGGGAGTTATTAGAGACCTCTGATGTCTTTGCTAGGAAAGAAGTCACTTATGTCTGAGAAGGATGGAGAGGGGGAGTCACATTTTTTGCTGAGGACATGAAGTACACTGGGACAAGGCAGTGGGGTAGTGAGAGCAAGAGCTGTATGAAGATATATAAAGCTAAAAGTGAAATTGGAAGATATATATTGACTGCCTGGAAGCATGTAAACATTTTATGCACTTCATGCTTCAGCTTCCTGGCTTCCTGTAGCAGCCACTTCTTCCTGAATCCTTAGCTGTCCTGGTGGCATCATCCAAAGTTCAGCTCCTCCAGTGGAACAGAGGCAGATGTGGGTACTGACATACCAGGCAAAAACTGTGAGCTCCTCACCTTTCTGTGTGCTCACACTCTTCTCAGGAGACAGCCTGAGAAAAAGTAACCTCTCACAAATGTAATGAAGTCCATCACACAGCATCTTAAAAGGAGAAAATTAAGAATTAACTTGGTATAAAAGTGTTCTTACTAGAGCCCAAAGGGAGAATGAAGTAATAATTTAGTGATGTCACAAATTAAATGATCTAAGTGGTGCCCTTTATGTGTACCTAAATAACTTACATGAACTATTTTTTAACCCAGTAAACAGGAAATAAGGTTGATAGATTAATGAAAGCTGAAGAAGGGGGACTGTTATCAAGTGTACTTTATCAAGCTGCATTTTATTACACATCTTGTCTGTTAAGAGGTGCGAGACTGTTTTCAAAAACAGGACCAAAATTTTATCTTTAAAACAACTTCAAGGATCCGAAAGCCCTCTGGTGTGGTTTTTGTTGTTCTGTGCATCCCAGCCTTGAAGAGATGGGAAAAATAGTGAAACACAATCCTAAATGGTACTTTAAATTCTTCTGCGATTCCTAAAGAAAAAACTGTCTTTAAATGAAAGTGTATTTGTGATAGTTAGAAATGGAGTTTCAAGGGATGGCAGGACAGAATGTGCCAGGATGGCAGAGGGTGCAACCTTAATGTAATGACCTAAGCACAATGACCTTCAGTGTAATGACCTGCCCATAGCCCAACCAGCCCCTTTCATCCCCTTTTTTGTCTCTTTTCCTGTGCTTGTTCCTTCCCTCACCTTTTGTTCCTCTCCTAAATGTGTTGGAGCAAGTCTAGCACCCTGACACCAGACCCAGATAACCTCTCTAGCAGCAGGTTCATTGTCTTGGTCTCACAGTTGGACAGCAAGGCTGATGGGCAGCTTTGGGACAGAGGCTCCATTCCTCTTACTGGGCTACAGGGATTCCCCATCCTGCCTCTGTGCTCCTTTGTATTTGTGGGGATGAGCTGTTTAACACATCAACCAACACTGAACCAAATAATACAATTTATGATGTCTTAATATGTTATCTGCAAGCCCGAGAAAACCAGGACATGTAAGCCAGTTGTCTCTGGATCACTAGCCTTGTGATAACCAGCCTGAGATCTTCTCCTTTGCAAAGGGCAGGAAGGATTTTATGGTTGTGCTAGGAAACCAAAATGGGGAAAAATAAATTATCATACCCATTAAAAGTCACTCAGAATATAAATTGATGAAAATATGGAACAATGGAAGTAAAACAAGTTAAGAAAACCCCCAAAGAACAGAAAAAACCCAACAGCTGAAAATAGATCACATGTCTAGGGCCAGTACACTTGCAGGAATTGTGCCTTCCTTGCCCTTCCTCTTGCATTCCCCAAATTTTTCCCAGAGGAACATATTATCAGCCATGTATCCCAGTGAAGCATGCTGTGACTTCTGAATATGAGCAAAACACACCATCTTAAAAGAGCAGTGTGCAGTTTTGAAGGTACCATTTCTACAAAATGAGCCTACAGACTCCTCTTGCTCCTGAAAAGGTGACATACAGCAAAAAGAGCAAACTCATTCTTTCCAGAATGAGCAGCTTCCAGCTGCAGTGCAGTTAAGGAAAGAGAACATTCTCATACATGGATTTTCTGGCTGGTGAAGTTAATGTTTGGTTTTTGGTTTTTTTTTATTATTGTGGCCAAACAGTTTTTGTATTAGTAGCACAATTCTAGTATTGCTAATTAGTCAAAAAACACTAATTTGTTGACAAGGCATCCCTAATTCTACTTAGAGGTTTAGGAAAGATCTGCTTTGAATTTTATTTTTTTCTCTTTTTTGTGACTCCCCATTACATATTGTCCCCCATTCCAGTAAATGTTCTTGTCACTGCCCATAGAACAAGAGCAAATGCTCACACATCAATATGTTTATGTGTGTCAAAGGCATCAACTAAAATCAAGTCATCAAGAAGTTTTGGTGCCATATACCATTTTCTGCCAAGTCTAGGGATGTTTCCAGCATCCAATCAATTCTTTGACCAGGACTGTGTTACATATTGTCCCCCATTCCAGTAAATGTTCTTGTCACTGCCCATAGAACAAGAGCAAATGCTCACACATCAATATGTTTATGTGTGTCAAAGGCATCAACTAAAATCAAGTCATCAAGAAGTTTTGGTGCCATATACCATTTTCTGCCAAGTCTAGGGATGTTTCCAGCATCCAATCAATTCTTTGACCAGGACTGTGTAACTATAAGTCTAGGGATGTTTCCAGCATCCAATCAGTTCTTTGACCAGGACTGCATAACTATAAAGGCCTAAAATTAAGGTAAAAATAGTTCAAAATGGAAGTGTAATTCATGTAGATTTGAAGTTAGCATTATCACATTTAATTGATCGATGCTATCTATTTAATGCCCAATCAGGCATGTAGAAAGGCTGAAGTGCTATAGCAGTGCAGAAATGCTCTAACAGGCAATGGCAGATAATTACATCTATGTTAATTAAACCTTGAAATTATCAAAGAATGACTTGGGTTGGAAAGGACCTTAAAGATCATCTGGCTCCAACCCTCAAATTACTGGAAATGATTAATTTAAAATTATTGGAAGCAATTAATTCCAAACTTCTGGAAGTTGCTAGCTACCTGACTGTATCACTTAGTGAGAAAAAGTGCAACAGGTAGAATATTGCCTCCAAATTAGTTCAGGATGGTTTGCTTATTAGAGAAACTGAAAGAAACTGTGAGAGCAATGTTGGGTCTTGGTGTTGTTCTGACAGATTGCAAAGGATTGGGAAGGTACTGAAAGGTTGGGATGATGGGCTTCAAAAGTGGTTCTTTTGAAGAAGGGCAAAAGAAAGCAATAAGAATTTTTATACCAGTCAATTTTTTTTGATTGTTTGGGGGAAAAAAACACACCCTGGAATGAATCATCTAACATTATTTTTTAGTATCACCATGACAGCCAGAGTTAACAAGCATTTTGTCAGACAGTGTATGTCCCTTCCTAGCAACTGAAGCAAGGAAAATTCCGGTTGGACATTAAGAAAACCTGTCTAAAGATATGGCTGGTAAA
>NW_008667489.1:40917-52465 GCF_000695815.1 Acanthisitta chloris | reverse complement strand
AAGAGTGTGGCAAATCTTTCAGAAGCAGTCTAGGCAAATGTTTACCAAGCATGTGGATATGGCTTATCTTACCTTGGAGGAGTGCAAAAGGTTTGATGATTTCCAGAATCTTTTTCAGACCGATTTTTCCCTGAATCTGCACACAGACCTCCAGGCTGTATATGGGGCCTTCACTAACAGGACACAGACTGCTGTAAAGAGGTTTTTTTTGGCCATCAAGGGCAGATCTGAAGGTTCTCATAGGCAAACCTAGAGCACCCTACTCCTGGCTTGGGCAGTGACCACTTGTAAGTATGTGCTGAAAGAGAAACCTTTCAAAGGGAGCTGCTGAGGTTTTTCAGCCTTTCTAGGGATTAAAATCCAATAGTTATGTTTTCAACCTCAGGAAAAGATCTATTTCCACAAAACACAGCACAAACATAACTGTTTCATCTCTAGGAAACACAAACCTAGAGCACCCTACTCCTGGCTTGGGCAGTGACCACTTGTAAGTATGTGCTGAAAGAGAAACCTTTCAAAGGGAGCTGCTGAGGTTTTTCAGCCTTTCTAGGGATTAAAATCCAATAGTTATGTTTTCAACCTCAGGAAAAGATCTATTTCCACAAAACACAGCACAAACATAACTGTTTCATCTCTAGGAAACATTTCGATCTATTTCCACAAAACACAGCACAAATAAAACTGTTTCATCTCTAGGAAACACTCTGCATTTCAGAACATTTTCTATATGTCAAGACTCATCTTCCACATTCAAAACCTCCTTGTTTTCATCTCCATTAGCACCAAGTTCAAACTCCTTATTGCCTCTCCATTCCACTCATTTTATGTGTGACACATTCCTGTATTTTAAGATATAGCAGAAACAAATCGGGATTACATATCACAGGAGTTATGGCCTCAGATGCTTCAGAGGAGATGGAAAATGGGAATGTTTTTTACTGTCACGTATTATATAGTTGCAGGAGAAATTCTGTTTGCTCTTGACTTGGGCAGGCACTACATATGCTGCAGTGCTGTATTCACCACCACTGCAGTGACCTCCTGACAACACTACTCTCTGCTCCATGATGTGAGAGGTTTTTTTAAGAAAAGCTAATGAAAACAGTCTGTTCTAGTAATTTAAAACCAAAGGAATTAGAGATTCTATGAAAGAAGTGAGAAATAACCCTGTAGAATTTACTCCAAGAAAATTACTTACGTATCCCTTCCTTTCTCTGCTGCTGCTGCAGATGCTTGAGTGGATGACTGACAGCAGGAAATCTTGGCAAAATCTCTGCTTTGAGTTAAATATATTTATAAAACTGTTTTCTTCAAAAGAACATATAGCAGTGGTGTCACTGAGAAAACTCAGTGCAGACAATACATAGCTAAATAAAACTATCTCATTCCCCAAAAATACAAAGAATCATTTTTTTCAAACTTATGAATAGGTGTGCAGGAGTTTTTAAATGCAGGATATTACGAAATCCAATAGTATTTCATTTACTACTTATGGTAATTATTATAGATAATTATTAAATTATTTCAATTAAATTGTTAGAATACTCATGTAATAATTTGTGTTATTGTAAAAATTATTATTCGATGATTTTAATATTGAATCTTAAATCTCAAGAGGCAAAAATCAGGAAGGCTTCACAAAAGTGTGAATAAAGGCAGTTTAGATTCAGAATATTTTCTAGTAATATTTATAATTCTGATCAGATTGTAATGTTATTCCTGAGACTAAATGTCACAGTGTTTGGTACCCAACACAAGTTGTCCAACAATTGTTACATTTTCCTCACTCAAATACATGACAGATCTACTAACTACAAGATGAACAGGTTATTTTTAATTTAGAATTTGTTATGAAAGAGGATGTATTTCAAACAATGAAAATTCCTTAGCAAGATCAGCAATGCAATGGCATAATTCTTAATTAGGATATTTTCATTCTTTAATGCCCATGTGCTGTTGCTGATTTACCTTCTGATCCAAATATTTTAATATGTAGATATACAAAACCACTTGCAAGAAAAAGTATAAAATTTAAACTACCATAAATTATCCACTATGTGCAGTTAAACAGGGACTCACTTTTGTGGTAGCAAGACTGAATTTCTACTGGGATTTCTTGATGTCATTTCTGCTGCAATGAATCCTAAAACAAAGTTATCAACTTGTGCTGCTCTACTTGCATTTGACAATAATTTGATACTGTGGGAATGGATTGGTAAATCTGTCAGTAGAGCAGAGCAGTAGAGCAATTAACTCCAACATTTGTTTTAAGGAAAAAAAATTAGAATACATTTCTCATTTCTTTCCAAACCATCTTTTTTGTGCCAATGACTATGAACTCACTGATTGGTAAGAGTTGTATTCTGTGAAATCAGTTCCTTCTAGTTCACATTATAAAGACTACTTTTCTGTTTCACCATCTTAAGTGAAATTGGTTTTGATTAGGATTTAAGTAAATGAAAGAACTATGAAAATAATTTTAGACAGACTCATAATGAGTGCTCTTCTCCAGTCCTATAACATGTAAGGGAGCCTGAATGTTTGTTGCTTTAGTTTGAGGAAAGGAAATTAAAACCCTCTGTATGATACAGATCACATTATTTCCTAACCTTTCTAAGCAACAGCAAACAAGACTAGAGATAACTATCTGAAAAATTACAGGCTTGTAAGAAAAAAACGTTTCAAAGCCATATAATTCAGATACTTCAAAAGTTCTTTTCTCTATAAAAGATTTCAAGTAAATTATAGGCTTGAACAAAAATGAAGTCCACTGTAACTCCCTTTCCCCCAAAAAAAGAACCATAAAAGGACACAACTAAGATTTTTTATTAAGAGATGAATATCTGAAAAATCAGTACTTTGGACTTGGAAATAAGGATACCAGTATACACTCATGTTGATGTAGTATGGCACTAAAAATGTCAGCTTCTTTAAATAACAACTTTTTAATTCCTTGGTGAAAAGGTCCTTACAGCAACAT
Organism: Acanthisitta chloris; assembly: GCF_000695815.1. Taxonomy (NCBI): domain Eukaryota; kingdom Metazoa; phylum Chordata; class Aves; order Passeriformes; family Acanthisittidae; genus Acanthisitta; species Acanthisitta chloris. The sequence goes on along the minus strand of NW_008667489.1, from coordinate 49,485 downwards.
TCTCTCCTTGCCACTGAGCTTTCCAGCCTCTCCACTGTGGTCAAAAAAACCTCCCAAAAAGCAAATGAAATTGTCTAATCCTGATACATATTTCTTTTCAAAGCTGGGCACGGTTTAAGTAGGTGTGTATTAAGGATTTTGGTTATTATTCTCTGCAATATTTTAGCATTTATAACAAGATTAAAGGTGGGAGATGGCATCAGGATTTTAAAGTCATGCAGTGAGTGTTCTGGACAATAGACCATCTAGCTGCAACACTGCAATGGATTTTTGTAAACAAATTCACTTCTGTTCAATTCTTAAGAAATAATGTCTCTCTGATGCCTAAAGCAAAAATGTTCAGTTTTGGGGAAGAATAAAACTCACAAGAAATAGACTTCCACTCCCACTTGAAAGATTTATTGCTATCTGGTGTCTTTGATCTTCAGCAAGGAAAGTAGAGCTGGCAACCGTTTTGTTTTCATTCTCCCTCTTCCAACAGTGCTGATCTTATAAAAAATATTTAATTCAATTGCAGCAGAATAATTAGTTAATGTTGCAGCAAATATATTCTTATTCTCCTAGGTCCAAATGGGAAGGTGAAAGTGTTGAGTGGTTCCCTAAACGGACTCACAGGAATGAAAAAATGACAAGTGTTATCTGTTGTTGAGAAAAACAAACAAGCTAAAGGCCCAACAGAAAAAAATTTGTCTTTAGTGTGTGTAAAACATGGTATCACCCAGACTAGCTCCATCTTCTACCTCAGTGAACTAACTACAATAACTCAATCCTGCAATGCATCATGTGTTTAGAAATCCCATCTGGTCTATTGACAATGATACAATAGTGAATACTGTAAAATTAAAGATGACTTGAGAAACTGAGATGGCTTCTAATATTAAATTGCAGTTGATATCACCTGTGGCATAGATGCATAGAATATGGAAGACAGGAGACCTTTTAGCACATTCCACTACCTGAAGACACCCTACAAGAGAGCTGGAGAGGGACTATTTACAAGGGCATGTTGTGAGAGGACAAGACAGAATGGCTTTAAGCTGAAAGAAAGCAGGTTTAGATCAGATATTAGGAAAAAAATTCTTTCCTATGAGGGTGATGAGACACTGGCACAGGTTGCCCAGAGAAGTTGTGGATGGCCCATCTGTGGAAATGTTTAAGGCCGGAAGCCCAGAGAAGTTGTGGATGGCTCATCTGTGGAAATGTTCAAGGCTGGATTGGGGCTTGGTGCAACCTGGTCTAGTGGAAGGTGTCCCTGTCCATGGCAGAGGGGATAGGACTAGATGATCTTTAAGGTCCCTTTCAACTCAGACCATTCTATGACTCTAACTACCTTTGCCTTTAGAGGTGAAATGGCAGAGTTGCGCCCAGAGAAGTTGTGGATGGCTCATCTGTGGAAATGTTCAAGGCTGGATTGGGGCTTGGTGCAACCTGGTCTAGTGGAAGGTGTCCCTGTCCATGGCAGAGGGGATAGGACTAGATGATCTTTAAGGTCCCTTTCAACTCAGACCATTCTATGACTCTAACTACCTTTGCCTTTAGAGGTGAAATGGCAGAGTTGCTTCATCACTAACTCAGACCATTCTATGACTCTAACTATGTTTGCCTTTAAAGGTGAAATGGCACAGTTGTTTTGGCCCATCACTAAAAACAGCTGAGTAACTATCAAATCCATCCTTCCTTTCAGCCGAGAAAATGTTCATGAAATTACTTAAAGGTAGAATAATCTTATGTAACAAGCCTTGTAAAGTTTATAAATTCATGTTTAATGTAAGTTTTGACAAAATGTTTTGATTTGTTGCTTTTACATTTTTGCTGTAAGACAGGATTAACTCTTGATCTGGCTATATCTACTTGCATTTTGCACTATAAATAGCAGTGCTGAGCCACTTCCTGAGATACAAAATAAACCATCTTTTTTCCACCCCAGTTAAAACAAAGGAATCTTTGAAATAAAGAGCAGCTTTTATAAAGAGTTTCTTAATTCTTGACAGGCAGCTCTTAAAATTGCCCTCTCATCCCCCCTCGGTATTAAAATAAAAGGTCTTATTTTCTAAAAATCAGCTAGATTTTGCAATTAGTATAAAATGCAATATTTAGAAAAGAATTTTTTTATTTTTCATGTTCAGCATCAATGTGCACATATAATTGATGCACTTGAGTTTAATCAAATTTGTGACAGGCTGTGGTAGCCCAAAGTGACAGAATTAGCAGTACTACAATAGTGCTTATGACAAATAAGAAAAGTGTCAGTACTAGTTTGTACCATATCAAATACAGAAAAAAAAAAAGAGAAAGTATATGGTCAGTTTCCATATCTGCAGAAAAAAAAAAAAAAGAGAAAGCATATGGTCAGTTTCCATATCTGCTTTTACTTCACCTAACTTAAATTTTCTTCCAAGTCCATAGAAGTATTGAAGTTTGTAGAAGCTTGAGGACTATTGCAGAAAAATTAATTACCTCTGATGGACTGCAACTTAGCATGAAGTAGTCACATAAACTAGAGACAGACATCATTACATAGCAGCCTCTCTTGTTTCTTCCAGGTACCAAATCAATCTGCCTAAGTGACTGTCAACCTCATGCCTTTGAACCTAAGGAAACAGAAAAAAACCAGAGCAGAGGCAACAAATACATGTTGTCTGAACATGGCAGTCAAAGAAGAAAATGTAAATTGTTCCAATTTTTCACTAAGTACATTGACAGAAAATTCCAGGCATTGATTGCAGTGAGGAGAATAGAAGCATTTAAAAAATAAAAAGGGAAAAACTACTTTCAGACACAACTTGATGTCTTGATCTGTTAAGTGAGCCCTCCTTATTAATAAAGGTTTTTTAAAAATTTATCATAAAATAAGAAACATGGTGAGCCCTCCTTATTAATAAAGGTTTTGTAAAAATTTATCATAAAAAAAGAAACATTCAGGACTGAGTGTGGGAGATGCTGAACTTGAAGCTTGTATGGTGCAATGAAGAACTGGGCTGAGACTAATGGAGATACTTTACAAGAACTGAATGCTTGTAATCACCTCTGCAGAAGGGTACTGTGTCTTTGTAGATAAGGGGGTTTTTTGGCAAGGAAATATCCCATTTGATCTAAATAGTGCAGTCAGTCGCAGTAAAACCAGAATTGAAATACCAAAACCCCTCAACAGCAAGAAGGCAATAAATTATGTAGCAACCACACCAAGATGCTTGTTGTATCCAGAAAGATTTGTAATTACACAATGAACATATGAAAAGCAGTTTCATACTTATTAATCTGTTAATTAAATACCTTAACCAAATAATGCCAATTATTAGATTCATGTTTATTGGAACCTAAAACACCTGTGCCTTGGAAATAGTGGCTGTTCACTGGTGTTCCAGTTATGAAGGTTGCCACAACATGCAACAACCTGACTTATTGAGGGTGTAGTTCTGCATGTCATTTCTCCACTGGACATTTGGAATGAGATGGAGAGAATATTGTGCTGTAAACTCAAGGTAAACACACCTAGTTGTAGACCTGCTGGCAGAACAAGATTCCTCTTCGGAAGAGATCCAAGTGAAGCTTTGCTAACTGCAACATGGCATGACTGTGCATGCACAAAAGCACACCTGAATGAATGGAAAACCTACTTTTTCCAGTCAGGAACATACAACTGTTATGGTGGGCAGCCTGGAAATATTAGCAATGCTAGAATCTTCCTGACTGCAGTGAATCTTTGTCCTCCTACAGATAGAGTCTTCGCATTCCCTGATACAGCACTTGGCTACTGCTGCACTGTGTCCCACATGGATTCACTATGGTCCTTTCCTGAGTGACTGCAGGGCTAATCAGAGCATGCAGTGAGAAACTAAAACACAGACTGTGCCTGTGGACAGAAAGGTTAAAGTTGCCTAGCATTCCTTGCTACAAGTTAAATCTATCTGTTGCTTTTCTGTGAAAGCAAGGGGAGAAACCTCAGCAAAGAGTAGGATACCAAAGCTTACTGCTTTTTCTGGCTCCCTTAAGCCATCAGCAACATGCCCTCTGTAGAATGGAAAAATCAGGGATAACTTTTTCCCTGCATTCACAGCAGAAACAGAATCTACTACATCAGTATTTTCCAGCTCATTCTATGTCCTTTCACTATACTGGAGATATCTGATATATAAAAAGATTCATGGCTTTACTCCCAGATGAGAAGCAGGTTCTCCTTCAGTGGCTATTGTTTCACTCCTCTTTCCTCTACTGGAGAGCTGTGATTTCTCTGTGTCTCTGTGTTCTAGCTGCCTAGATTACAATGGTTCATGTTTTGGCACGGGTTTGTTGCTGTTATTCAAAGTCCATATGAAAACAAACTAATTCTGGGATGAATCTCTCTACGAAAGAACAAAAATAACAGTACAGACAATGCACTACTTGTGTTATCTTCAACATTGCCTTCAAAATAGGATGTGTCAGCAAAATTCTGTCTAGCACCTCCTTGTATGCACAGATGGCATGAGAACTGCTAGCAATACAGCTTGGTTACTTTCTTTCTTTCTCACTTTCTCAGCCTGGATTTTTCATCCTTAATTTATCATATTCATGTCTTTAGAATTTCTATTGCATCAGAGCGTGTTCGTGGTTTTGCATAGCCATTTCTTTATTAAAGAGCTTCAAAAATACCTTCATTATGTTCCTTGCTCTGATGCTTTTCTTTCAATAATTATTTTTAGCTTGTCAGATGACTCCCCAAGCCTTCCTTAAGGAAGATGACTTCATTTCTCAGGGTGTGCGTTTCACTGTCTTAGTGCTGTTGCGAATAGATACTTGTCTACTTGTATGGAAGTATTCAGCTAGGTAAAAAGCCACCAGTCCATACTAAATTATGCCTAAGCAACACCAAGTGATGGCCAACTGCCTCCCCTCCTTTCTTCTCTGTGACCACCCCTGATTTGAAATACCCATTCCTTGTTTTTATGGAAATTTTCTAATGCATTTCATCCAATAGGGCCTGGCATGAACAACTTTGCTTGAGAATCTGCTTTGATTTCTTCCATCAACTCTTTGAAGTATTTCCTCTGTCAAAACTGAGGTATGTCAATGTCTCTTCAGCCTGACCACCTTTTTCAGGCCCATAATCACATACTCAGCAAGAACTTGCAGCTGCTCCTTCCCAAATGTCAGGATTCATCTAAAGAGACAGTTTGAAAGAGGCTTACAGGGAGACAGAAAAAGCACACAGGTCCATATTTGAGGGATTGACTCATTCCCTAATCAGTCATTCTTTTGTAAAACACCTGTAATAATTTATAAAGTTCCTGTTCTCCAGCTTAGACACAGTAAACAGATCATCTCAAGAGACACCACCTTCCTGAACTTTGGCCTATATACATCACCTCCAATAGTGCTCAAGACCATAAGAAAAAACAAACTCATGAAAGTACATGAATCCCCCAGACACTAGACCCCTGTCAGAGCAGTTATGCCTTAAGAGTCAGTAACATATTGCTACGCTTGGAAGCTTCTTAAACACCACTGCTGCTTAAAAAGTGCATGTCTTTGCCTTGGGCAGACTAGCTAATTTTTCCAATATCACTTAGATAAGGCATGTGGAAGCAACTAAAATCCTCAGGAGTGCAGAAAAAAATCTCCAAATTTCTTCTAAATCTATCTAGATAAGGCATGTGGAAGCAACTAAAACCCTCAGGAGTGCAGAAAAAAAATCTCCAAATTTCTTCTTAATCTCTTATCTTTCTGATCAAATGTGAATCTGTAGGAGCTCTATTGCCATAGGTAAGTATTGTTGTAACCCAGGACTCCATGGACCTCTAGCTGAGGAACTCATACCAATTTAGATCTATAAAGATTACAGTTTCTCCTAAGTTTTATATTTGCCCCAGGGTGTAGCTGCCTTCATAATCATGTCTAACTGATGGACACTGAAGGAAATTCATGTTTATATACACTGAAGATAACTAGTTTCAAAGTGACATCACTGGTCTTTTGATTTGATTATTTTTCTTTGGTTTTTTTTTTTTTCGTTTTCCTCAGGGCCATTGTAAACAAAGTATTCTTTAAATCATAGATATAAGAATTCCAAACAGGACAGCTTTCTATCTTTTTACAGTTAAAACAGGGATGACAGGATAATGATCCTTTCACTCGAGATAACACTGATTGACCTCCTGTCTTAGAGTTAACCTCTTCCCTTTTTCTGCCAAGCAATTTCATTAAAGAAATTATATCATGCCAGTCCTTAGATATTTCCCAGTATGATATCATAAACTAATACAGAGGTTTACTTCTTTAGGTCACTCAATGAAATCTTGCAATTGTAATTTATTTCAACCAGAAAATTATTACAGAAGAAATAAAGCATTACAGTTTGCTGTGTTTTACCATATACTTTTGAACTGCTTTATGCATAAAAATCTAGGAGAGATTTTGAACACTAAGGATACTGGAGTCACAGTCTGTATCAACAGAGACATTTTATTCTGCAGTCTTCAAGCACATAATAGAGATTTTTCATCCTGTAAATTTTAAGCACTAAGGGGCCAAAGCAAAAGCAAAGCAACCACCTGTGAAGTGTTCTGTGCACAAGTAAGGGAGTTCATGTTAGGAATGGTCTGTGAAAATTCTTCTCCCCTCATCAACAATAAAAGTAGGACTTCCAGGACAGGAAACCTACTAATATGTTAAAATTTCTCACTAAAAGTTATATATGAAGAAATTGTCCAAGAGCCAGGCTGGAAGAAAAGCAAGAACAGCTCGAGATACTGCAGATAAAGAGAACCTTTTCAAATGAACTAAAGTAAACCATCTGCTCCAACTCTCCAAGTGTCTTTCTCACATTTCTCACAGGAAATGCAACTGTGGGGAGACAGGGAGAGAGCTGAGTGCCAGTGACTCAGCACACATGCTAGCAAGCAGAATTTTGCACTAGCTAAAACAGAGTGGGGAAGCAAGAAAGCAAAGCAAGTGCTGGAATTGTCTTTCTCCATGCTACAACACTAAATACACACAAAATACAGTGCAAAAATACCAATATAAGTTTTCCCAGCAGAGAAGATCCACCAAATGAAAAAAGGAGCCAACATGTTCTAAAAATGAGTGATGTGATGTGATGTGAAAACCAGTAGCACCTGAACATTCATCAGTTGAATGACATATTAAAGAAGTTTCTTTAACTTGAGCCAGGTTTCAAATGGTCTAGGGAAACCGTCTGTTTTTAATTTGAAGTTAGTGTAGAGTTATACTGCCTTTAGCATAAATTATTTCTTTTTGAAAAAATTTGAAAATATTTTCAGCTGCAGAATGCAAGATCTTTGGAAGAGAAAACAACAAAACATACATCTGGCTACAGGAAACTGGAAAAACGGCTGCAGCAACACGTCATTACAAAGGAAGAAATCATTAAGAGCCTAAACCATGTCATTGTTCTTTTGTGTTAGAAGTTAAAGACTAGAAGAATGATAAACAGAGATAGGTTACTTGCCTGGAGCTTTTCTTCAAAATGTATCACCTGTTTGTACAGTTACACTGAGATTATCTGTAAGCAAACTCTCAGCTAAGTTTTACCATGAGTTTCCTCAGTATTGTAGTTCAAGTCTCCTGCATGCAACTGCATCAACTAGCAGCATCCACCTCTTCTTCTCAAGTATCCTCTTTACCAAAGAGCCAGAAGACTTGATCTTTAAAAGAGAGGGCTGTGAGTATACTGTCCATGCTGACAATACAGCCTGAAGAAGTAAAAAATGTTGTGAAATGTTCTTTTTCTGCAATATTCCCTCCTCCTTCTTCAAGTTCAATACTATTCAGCGTGCTTCAAGAAAGGGGCATGCTTACCTGCTGTACCAGCAAAGACATGAGGCTCAAGAGGCTGTATGCCACTGTGGTCATGTGAGCCTTAGCAGAAGGAACCTTTGTAAGAGATGGAAAATTGCACTTTGACAATATTATTGCAGTGAAGAAACCAACATTCCATGGACCTTTCAGACATGGATAGATGGAAATGAGGTTCTCTGTAAGGGGTCAGGTCTGCTGACCAAAAATTATAAAGCCTTTTAATATATAGCATGGGAAGCATTGTCTTTGCAAAACAAGCATAGGCAAAGCAGTTTCCTGGAAAAAAAAAAAAAAGGTAAGGAAAAGGTAGCTCACTTCCATGAAGAATTGGCCAGAGAGGTTCAGGAACTGAATCTCATTGACCCTTCTGGTAACAGTGACAAAAGTCTATCTTCATGGAGATGTAAGTCAGAGAGTTCATGACAGAGGAAGGCATTAATGAAAGCAAGCACAGCTAGTCTTTGGAAACATGTAAGAATTGAACAGCAACTGTGGTATCACAGAATTCCTGACAGTCTTTACCCAGTTCTTGTACCAATTAACACCAATTTGACCACTGGGACCCTTCTGGTAACAGTGACAAAAGTCTATCTTCATGGAGATGTAAGTCAGAGAGTTCATGACAGAGGAAGGCATTAATGAAAGCAAGCACAGCTAGTCTTTGGAAACATGTAAGAATTGAACAGCAACTGTGGTATCACAGAATTCCTGACAGTCTTTACCCAGTTCTTGTACCAATTAACACCAATTTGACCACTGGGACATGTGTTT
>NW_008667489.1:21910-40899 GCF_000695815.1 Acanthisitta chloris | reverse complement strand
ACGGGAAAAATGCATGAATGCAAATTTGAATCTGGGGATGTCCAGAGCAATAAATAAGGTATAACAACTCAGAGTCAACTTGAAATTTATCACCAACTCTCCCTTTACCTTGTCATAAGACTGTCGCTGCTTCTGCTTTTTAGGTTTTTAGATATTTAATTTAATACCACAGTAAGGTAGATGTTTTCAAGTCCCTGTGTGTAATGACCAATATCAAGAATGAAAACAATGACATCCTATTCTGGATGTAAAAGTTTCTATCACTGAAACCATAAGAACCAGACAAGTAATTTCAGGAACTGCAGTGGGCCACAAATCTTCAAGGAAAACAAGCAACTGTATGTCCACACTAGCAGGTAGTGCAGAGCAATCAGATCAGAAGGATAGACCAGAACAGCAAATGCTAAGGATTCTTCATTATATATCTTCCACATATATCTTCATTATATATGCCTGTAAACATGTGGTTTGAAGCCATTCAAAGGAAAGCTACAGCACAAACTTCATTTCTGAACTTTAGAGCTTAGCAAGCAGTTAGAAAGGGCCACATCATCCTTTTTCCTGTCCCACAAGGCTGACTGTATAAATTCATTACCTGTTTAAGAAATTTATTTGGCCTGTAGGGTTTATTACTGTTAATGCTTGTTAGAGGTGACACCTGCCAACTCCAAGCATGGTCACCAGTCACCAAAGAGCAACATGGAGAAGGTGAGAGGACAACAGGCTCAATGCTTGCAACAACCACCCCTGGAGAACAGCACATATGAGCTAACCCTGACCCTCCTACATGCTCTTTTGGCTGAGAAAGAAGACAAGCCACATGCCTTTCTAGGTCTCACTCCAGAGACTGCTTTACCCTTGGCCTACCACAAACTCAGTATGCCAGATGAGCACAGTCTGGTGGCAACACATTGATCTCTAAGATGCAGTCACAAAAATTTACAGATGTGGACAAGCACCAAGTCCTCTGCTGTGTTTTCTCCAGGTTCTTCAAGCAGACTGGGAGCCTATGCTCCCCACCAGGAGGTGGCCAAACAATTTTTGATGACCAACAGAGCTTGACATCTCTCTGTCCATCCCCCATGCCCTCTATGCATGTTACTCAGAATCTCGTTCAGTCAGTTTTTGAAAGTCCCCACAGACAACAGTCCATAAGTGCTCTTACCTATACCTGTAAGCACACTCCTGGTGAAGAGTGTTTTCCTTATACCCAGCCAGAGCTCCCAGTCTGTGACTGCCACCTCTTGCTCTTTCTGCTGCACGGTTATCAGAACTACCTGCCTCCAGCTTCTTCATAGAAGGTGAACACTGTGCCCTGTGCTGCCCCTGAGATGACATGGGTAAACCTTTCCATCCTGCCTGGAATCACATGCACTACTTTCTTCAGCAGCATTATTCATCATTCTCCATCTGAAACTCCAGGATGCAGGCTGCATCCAGGATGTTACCTGTGTCATCACTGCTAACGGGCACTGCCACACTAAGTGTCCACAGCCTTGCTGGAGCAGGGAAGCATGTGATTGCATGCTGCTACCTTTGCACTGCATCAGTTTTCACGCACAAGAGATTCCTAAGTAGTACTTGCTAAAGGGAAAACATCATGTTGGATCCAACAGTCCATGAGAGGCAAGGCTGCTGGAGCTATGCATGCCCAGTCAGGCCAGGAGTGAGGCTCAAAACATATTCCCAGTAAGCATATGCTCACAGGGGATACATGTCCAAACACCTACATACGTATGTGGTTGGCCATGCACAGGACCCACGGGAACCAGTAGCCCTGTGCTCTCTGTCTGGCCAAGAAGGATGGAGACCTATTAGTGGGAACATGTGAGTACAAGGTGGATGCCCTCAAGCAGCTGCCCCAGAATCCCAGTCTCCCCAGTTGCTGGTACCTGGAGCTGCAGTCCCATTCCAGCTCCTAGGGCCTGGACCCACACTCATCACTGGCACTGTGGACACACAGAGCCCCTTGACTTACTGTTCCACTCCAGCTGCTGATGCTTGGGTTTGCTCACTCTGGGCTTTCCCATTGCTTCCCCACAGACTCATGGGACCTCCTGCACGTGGTCTGGCTCTAGCTGCTGCACTCAGATATTCCTGCATTCCCAGAACTGAGTCCCTCATGCAGAATTTGTAGAAAGGGATTTAAAAAGTGGCTGCACAGGGCATGGCCAGACTGGCACAATGACTGATCAACTATTTATATATCACCCATCTTTTACCCCCTCATTCCTCTAATTTCCGTGCTCACTCTCTGCCTAAACCTCTCCCTTTCCCTGCCTTTCCTCCACTACACATCCCATAAGTCCTGCATCCTCCTTGGGAGGATGGCATATTTCTAACCCCTTCTCCCCTTGTTTAAAAACCTAGATAAATATATTTGATACTATATAAAACTGAGTATCAACTTATATGGCCAATTCTTCAACTGCTTCCACAAACTTTCTGCTACTGGCAGTTGGAGATGTCTTCTCTGTTTCTTAATGGAGCTAATTAGAAACACATCTTAAGGATGTTGACATATCAGCTCCATGTAGCTATTTAAATACCAATAGGGACTGCAATCCTGCATAGGAACCTGCCAGTACAATTCGCTCTGGCTTTTTTTTAAATCCTCAAAAGAGAGGTAATGAATTCAGGTACCATTACATTTCAGAGACTGGGGATTTAAACCTTACTTTCAAAAAACTCTCAGAAAGACTCAAGGCTGTGGGTTTCCCCGAGGACTACTGGACACTATTTGAAGCCTATCAAGTTAACAAAGGAAATGCTATGCCTACATAATTTTTCCCAGCCTGAAAGGCTTGGGAACTACTGCAGACACGCTAAGACAGAATTATGAGACTCAAAACCACAGCAGCCCATCAAGTTTATAAAGGGGTTTGCAGTGTCTAGTAACTCTTCTTCAGCAAAATGATGACCAGTTAGTTCCAGTTAAATATCATGGCTTGGCTTGATAGATAAAGAAAGCTAGTAACAGCACTGAATGAGAAATTTAGAATTTTTAAATTCTTATTTAAAAGGAATCTATTTTCTAGTGGGACCACCTTTATGCTATACTACCATTATTGGGTACGTTAGTGCAATTTGGTTACCCATGTCAGAAAATTTGATAATGTAAAATTGCAATATCTACTTGGTATTGCATAAAAGTGGTTTCACAGAATCATAAATTGTCTTGGGTTGGAATGGACCTGAAAAATCATCTAGTCCTAATGGCCCTTCCATGGGCAGGAATACCTTCAACTAGACCAGGTTGTTCAGAGCTCCATCCAGCCCACAGTTGCAGGGATGGGGCACCCACAGCTTCTCCTGGCAGCCTGTTTAGTGCCTCACCACCCCCACTGTCGAGAATTTCTTCCTAATACCTGACCTAAACCTACTCACTTTCAGTTTGAAGCCATTCTGCCTTGTCCTGTCACTACCTGGCCTCATAAAAAGTCTCTCTCCATTTTTCTTGTAGGTTCCTGTAGGCCTACAAGGCCTACAGGAGCCTACAAGAGGGAGCTGGAAGGCTACAAGAGGTAGCCTTCCAGCACCCTCTTGTAGGGTGCTGGAAGGCTGCAATTAGGTCACTCTGAAGCCTTCTCTTTTCCAGGCTGAACAAACTCAGTTCTCTCAGCCTTTTCTCATAGGAGAGGTGCTTCATTCCTCTAATCATCTTGCTGGTCCATCTCTGGACTCACTCCAACAGGTCCATGTCTTTCTTGTGCTTTGGACACCAGAGCTGGATTGTAGCACTCCAGGTGGAGTCTCACCAGAGCAGTGTAGAAGGGCAGTCACCAGAGCAGAGTAGAAGGGCAGAATTATATCCCTCACCCTAATGGCCATGCTGCTTTCAATGCAGCCCAGGTTACAGGTGGCTCTCTGGGCTGCAAGTGTACATGAGTGGCTGAAAGGCTGTCACTCCTTATGCTGAGTGTAATCCAAACTAGCATACAGACCTCCTGAACTCAGCATCTCCTCTAAAACAACCTTAAAACATCCCCACATTTAAGCTACTTGTAATTTTTTGCTGTTTATGGATTATCAGTTGTTGGGTTCAGTCCCTCAAAGCATGAAACACAGAAGACTATTTAATACAAACCAAGTTTGGTAGACAGGAACATTGCTATGCTATTTCTAGGCCATACATTTCCTCTGCTAGCAGTTGTAGGAGAGGGATTCCTGCAGGAGGTTGCTTGCAGTGGTAGCAGTGGCATTCCTTTAGCTGCCCATGGCAGTGGGGCATGTTCTCAGCCAAACAATCATACCTCCCTGGTAAAGTGTTTAAACAGGAACACAGTGTTTTGACACAGCTATTGGCTTTCTCTGGGCACCTTACAACTTCCCATTTTGGAGAAAAAAATTGCTGGAAGAAATCACTTCATAATTCTGTCTGGTTATGTTTTTGCTGTGTCTAAATCTTCACTTTCCTTCAGGGATGTAATGCCAGTCTAAACTGAGTTGTGCACAGAAACAACCCACTCCAGCACAAGCTGATTTTACTTGTTGTTCTGGGATGCACTGAGCTGTTCAAGTACTCTGAAATCCTCAGCAGCTCTGTTATATCTATGCAAACATAAATGCAGAGAACAATCTGTCATTAGTTATTTTGTCCAGGAGATGAGAGACATCAGCACAGTTCTTATTCAAACATAACTCTAGGACAAAAGGAAGAGCAGGCACTGTATCATTATCTGCAGAGCACAGATAAGATGGGCTGCCTCAGCATTGGTAAATCCTTTTATCATTTTTGTACCAGTAGAAATTCCTTCTGAGGAAAGGAATTCACAGTAAAGCCACATTTTACCAGGTAAGAACCACACAGGTAAGAATCACACCCAGACCCATACGTACCTGCAACTTCTGGTATGAAAGACAACTCATACATTTTGAAAAAAGTTATTTATTTTCACGGCTTTTATCTCTCTACTGTAGTGTTAGCACTTAACATAAGCATCCACTCTTCTACTGTCCTATTTACAATCCATTGAAATGTATACTCTACAAATACAATACATATTTTCAGAAATGTAAGGGAAATGCACAATTTGGTAAGGTTTAAAAAAGTGACACTCATCTGTACAGGATTTTCAAATCATCCAAAAAGTAAAATTTACAAGGCAGTATCCACACATCTATGTAAGGGCAGGTGCTACAGTGACAAAGCAGCAAACTTGCTAATACAAGAAAATACAGAAAATGAAAGTGTTTTGGGGCACCAGATAATACATTTAGTACCGCTGAAGTTGTAAATTTAGTAATACCCATATTTTTAGAAACATGTAACTGCAAACCTGGAGAATGTTCTGAAAAATATTAAACATTATATACACATGAGGTAAATGTACCTTGGTCTTTTAAGAGGTAATTTGAGTTTAAAGCAACTGATATGGTGAAGTTTTCTTCTGTCTGTTTTTTTTAAAAATAAAATGATTAACACCTTGCAATCATTTCAATGGCACAATATAAACAAGGAACTAACTAAAAGGTGAATTTCATGGCAATCACACTCAGAACCATTACTGAAAAAATAAAATAGCCTCTTACTTCATTTGACACCTTCATGTCCCCAATACACTCAATCCCAACATCTTTACCTATATACAAGTTTTTCTTAGGATTACAAGCAGAACCATTGGAGGGTGACAGTGTGTCATACTCAGAAAGTCAGCTTGAGAAACATCCCAGCATTCCAGCTTTTATGGTTGGAAGGTGCCTGAAGAATTCCAGCATTACAAAAATGACATTTCAGGATTTTCAGCATAAAATAATTTCCAATGCTGCTTGTTCTCCGTGTCCATATCCACCTGGTCACGAGTCTGTAAACCAAACTGAGGCTTTAATGCTACTAAAATGTAAAACTGATTAAATCCACAAAACTTAAGTGAATGCATAATGTATGCAATATTTACAATAAACATTTGCATCAGTATTCATCAGAAACTGTTTTGGTATATACTTGAAATGATACAAAATTAATATTTTGAATGCTAAAATATTTTGGTCCCCCTGGATTTCCAAGAGCAGATCTGGTGATATTACAATCTTAATTTAAAAAATACTTACGCGTACCTGTGTCCATATATATAAGATATGATCTTACACAGGTAACATTTAAAGTTACATAATATATACAGACACAGCCTTTGTAAAAGGTGTTCAGTTTATATAATGGAAAAGAAGAACAAAGCTTGAAGTCGTGGTGTCAGAACTGAGGATACATGTAGCTCTATTCAGAATTTTCCTGTTCTGCAGCCCAATAGGAATAACAAGGTTGTTCTACAAAAACAATCCTAAAGTCACACACTGTGTCAAGCATCCTTCTGTGCTTTGTTTTTGCAAGCTTCTGTTAGAAAGCAAAAAAATTAGAGCATAGTAAGAATAGCTGCTGGCAATTTGGGAGAATGAAGATTTGCAGGAGGTTGAGACAATGGAACAAACCACTGCACAGCTGATGGAATAATCTGCATACCACAATGCTGTTCAACTGCTGCAGATACTCTTTAAAAATGCAACAGAACTGCTCCTTGTATTTTAGGAAATTAAACATTATGCTGATAAGGTTTTGTGGGTGCTAAAAAAGCCACTAATAAAATTATTTGATTAATTATATTGGAAGCTCTCATGTTACCATTCAGATGACTATAGAGATCTACGGCATGACAGCAGCTTGATGTTTCTAAAGCATGAACTATACCATTTGTATCTATGGTAAGGACCCAACTACACCTATGAAAATTCAAAATGCAACAAAGTTACCACGTAAAAGTTAACAAATTGGTAAATAGGAAGCCTTTGAAACTAGCATGGAGATAAGGTAAATTCTACCTTGATGCTGACCTATTTTCTTTAAGTATCTGTCTAGAGACATAAAACTTGGAAGAGAGCCATGCCAAGGCACAGGCTTGGGAGCTGGGTTATATTCAATCATTTTTGTCAAACAGTGCTAATTGAAAACCTCTGTGGTCACACCTTCCATTTGCATAAAGGCATAGTTTATTCAAAATACCTACATGAATTTTGAATCCAGCTTGATTGATGGGGGCCTGAAGCACATAAGCCTGACATGTCAGATAATGCCAAACAAATGACAGCTGTACATGTGTTTAAAGCCTTACTGTTTTCTAAGAACTTCTCTTTTTTTTTTTTCCTTTTCTCCTGGATGCTGTCTTCCACTAGGAGTAAACTTATCCATAAAGGTGGCTGAATAAAGCATTTCACTTCTCTTTTTTTTTTTTTTCCTTTTCTCCTGGGTGCTGTCTTCCACTAGGAGTAAACTTATCCATAAAGGTGGCTGAATAAAGCATTTCATTATTTGCAGCTCAGCCTCTGAGGGTCTGTAATTCCCACAACATTTACATCTATCTCCAAGTAGGCACTGTGAATATGGAAACACACAAAAGTTACTGAAGTGCAAAGGCTTATCTTGGCTAAGGCTTATGTCATCTACGCAGCCTCTAGGCCCCATTCACCTTCCTTCTCCAGCTGCCATACATCACAGACCACGGAGCAGAATCTCGACTCTGCTGCTGTCAGCAACCATCCTGCCACTGCCACCAGCTTTGTGAGGAACTCTCAGCAGGCTGTATGCTCAGGGGTGATGAGGAAGCAAAGCTAAGGTTGCCATGTGTGTTGCATCATAGGATGGGCACTGATGTGCTCTGGAGAGGTGGCATATTAATCACCAGGAAATTGACATACTGAAATAACTCCTGACTCTTTTGGACACATATTAATCACCAGGAAATTGACATACCGAAAGAACTCCTGACTCTTTTGGACGTTAATGAAGCCAAAGGTCAGACTCCTACTAAAACTGCAATCAAAATATCCTGGTAATGGCATTGTTTTAGAGAGAATATTCCATATTTATTCCTCCAGTTCCCTCCAGAAGCAATGGGTTTGTGAAAATCTTATGATATCCTTAAAATCTCAGGGAAATCTTGACTAAAACCATGCATATTCTTCTGTGTTCTTATGACAACACAAGCTACCATAAGATTTGTTCTTCTGACTATGGAGAGGATTGCTGGAATCCTCTGGTATTTGTATCCAAAGACCTGCAGCTTACCACTTTCTGTAGCTCACCACTTTGTGTATGAGGCACACACAACATATACGCACGTAAAATTTATAAGCAGCTTTGAACTTTCTAGTACAAAAGTCCTAATTACAGGTGCACTTAATCCTCGTTTAGTCACAAATATTGTTCTTTGAGCCTTAAGACTGTAGAACTGCACAGAAAACATGCTTTTCTGATTGGATTTAATGAAGCAAAATCTCCCTTAAGAACATTTTACTCTTCTTGCTACTTGTCTGAAGTAGATAGGTACTTCAAGCATTTTAGAAGTACCATTTGATTAAAAAAAATATTCTACATAATTATGACTCATGACTTGACAATTACGAAATACGACAGTGAATTTACTAGCTTACACTATGCAAAACTCCTACAGTGGTTTCAGGAGTCGGGTTTTGGTAAAACTAAAAATATTCCATGAATTATGTACTCACTTGCTGAAATGCGTGTGAATTAGGTCTGAGCTAGGCAAAGGAACAGTTGATTTTTGACTTGTATTTTGAAACCAAAAGTACCATAGGCTTTGTATGTTCCTACTGTTTTGCATTAAAAGACTCAAAAGTGGCACTTGCTGGTGTAATACAATCTATTTTGAAGGCAATGTAGTGTTCTGAAAAAGTGGAAAAAAACCAGTAATCACGTATATAGTTGCATAAATTATGTTCCCACAACTGAATGAGGTCAATTTGTAAATCAAGTTAAGAGTCCAAAAGATACACTACCTTAATAGCTAGCAAAGTATACTCCAAAAGTACATTCACACTCTGAATCAAGGAATCGAGACAGTGGTTCAGAATAGTCAATGTACCAGCCAGGAATAAAGTTGCTTAAAGAGCCATCAATGCACTCTAGAACAATATAGTGAACCAGTTTCATTTTAAAAGTGACCTCCTATTTTTAGCACAGTTAGCACGTCAAGACCAGCTATCAACTTCCCAAATGAAAAATTACAGGTTAATGAAACTAGACTACACAATGCTTTGTAAGAAACCTGGGTAAGAGGTTCATAGTGCACAGAAAGGACCCAACACAACTGTTTAGCACATCCACGAAAACCCTAGTAAGTGACGTTCCTATGAAGTACTAAAGGCAGCAATATCCTTCTGTTCCCCCAATGAGGTAGAACAATTAACCTTCTTAACACGCCACTCTGGTGCAGATACGGATTTTTACAGTGTTCTTCGGTAGCAAATCCTGGATTACATCTTTATCCCCTCCTGTTGACTAAGTTGTGATAATGTTTTCTTAATGCGCAAAGCTGTCAGCCTGGCAGCTCCGTTGGCATACCAGCATTCCCGCATAATTTTTGCCATTACTCGTAATGCCTGCAAAGGAAAGACAAGTCATTATATATCCTGCTGTTCCAAAGTAGCCCATGTAACTGTAGTTGTTCTGCCTTAGCCTCTTCATGCATTTCTCAAGTCTTGTTACTAGTACTACAGTTGCATGGAAGAGTGTGTTAAAACAATGAAAAACTAAAATCCTTTATTTACAAAAAAGCAAAACTCTTTGAATACTGTAGAGCAAACCCAGTATAATTCAGTAGACTTTCTGGCCATAAAATAATGTTTTAATGAAAAATCAGTAGCTTCTCTGTACCTATTTTCTGAATTTTCACATCAGACAAAAACACACTCTCTCTCATTGTACTTTCAAGTAAGGAGTTAGGTCAGTGTATAGCAATTAAGGAGTTTATCAGGTGTCTTCCTTAAAATGAAGATCTGTAAAGACTGAATATTTTTTGAGTCTTTCTATCCTTCAAACAGCCACTTTGAAATCTGTGAATGCTGTTGCACAAGTAACAAAAGCAAACAACATAAAAACTGTAGATGAAATAAAGTAACAGCTCTACATTCAGAAATTTTATACTGAAAGGTATATTACATTGAGATGCTAAGGAGGTTAACAGGATTGAAATGCCATCATTTAAAAAACAACTCTACAGTTTGTCAGTGCATATCATTGCTCTTCTCTCCCTTTGTGTTCTCTTGCCCAATCTCTTATCTCAGGCCTTCACCCATGCATTCATTTCACACATGCCACAAGCCCGTTCCCTCTTCTATCTAAAGTGCATCCTATCTTATCAATCCCTTACTCCCACTGTAGCCTACTGCAGTTGCTCTGCTAAACTGTGTAGCAGAAAACACTGGTTCTAGCCCTAGTTGGGTTCTCAGAACAGTGGTATGGAATATTCCCTCTGGTTGGGTCAGCTCCTATCTTATCAATCCCTTACTCCCACTGTAGCCTACTGCAGTTGCTCTGCTAAACTGTGTAGCAGAAAACACTGGTTCTAGCCCTAGTTGGGTTCTCAGAACAGTGGTATGGAATATTCCCTCTGGTCAGTTTGGGTCAGTTGTCCCAGCTATGTTCCCACTCATGCTCTTGTCCCCCCTCAGCCTACTCAGTGGCAGAGGGAGGGCAGAGTTAGAAATGGAGAATGTCTTGAAGCTGTGTGAGCCACGAATCCAAAACACAGCACCATACAGGCTACTATGAAGGACGTTAAGTCAATTCCAGCCAGACATGGTACAACCCCCAGCTGCACAATTTATTTGCAATGATGCTCCTTGTGTAATAAAATTCAGATTAGCTTTAATTTACACTGGCTTCACCTATGCTTCACAGGAAGGAATCCTAGAATCCTCCATGCAGAGTTAGCTGTTAATTTTCATGAAATGACATTCAATGCTAATGTGTAACCAAGGAACAATGGCATTTAATAAAGCCACAATGATCAGAATTAAATTAAGTTCTAAAAGCAACACTTCCCCTTCAACAACAAGCACAATTTTTAAGCCACTGAAATCACTAGAAGCTGTAGTGTCCATTAAAGCAGCTTTAGCAAGGTTAGTTAATACCTCACAGCTCTGCCATCTGTTTGGAATATTGGGCCTTAACTTCTGCTCACACACAACTTTCCTCATTTCTTCAACAGAAGGATCTGAAGGAACGAGGTCATAGTATGGCAACTGGTAATCTTCATGGATTCCTGTAATAGGTTGAAAACAGCTTTATTTTAGCTAACACTAGATTACACGTTCTTCACTTTTTACTGTGTTCTTTATCAGTACCTGACCCTTTTTTGTTTAAAAAAAATGCATCAAAATTACTGACAAATCAGTACGTAAATAGACAAATAAAAATCCTTAACCATACTCTGGGAGTATTTACATTACCCTTGAAAAATTAAAAAAATTATATAATTGGAAGACATAAAAGCTACATCAAATCTTTCATATGCTATACTAAAGACGTGCTTCTTCAGAGCATATGATTTATAACAGCATGCTTTATTTTAAATAAGGTATGGATGTTAGCTGAACACATTATAGCCAGCCCTTACTTGTAGTGTTTACCCCTTGCTCACAAGAACATTTAACCTCACCCTTTTCTCCCCTCTAAGTTTTTTAAATTAAAGTAACATTGACAAGAATATCTCCTATTTTCTTCAACAATGGTTTATCAATTTAGAAAGAGGTTGAACAGACCACTCATCATTTACAGGATTGACTGTTATGAAGTCTGAGACAAAATGGCTATTACCTTGCTCTGTTTTTAGAACAAACTGTTCTCAGAACCTGAATAAGTTACTTATAATTCCTTAGCATGTCCCTTTTATAAAGATTGCCACTTACCACCGATTGAACATCGCCGAGCTATCTCCCAAAACACTAATCCCATTGCATAGATGTCTGCTCGTTTGAATGACTCAAAATGCTTCATATTTATGGAATCATCTAGAACTTCAGGAGCCATGTATCTGTTCACAACAAAAACCCCACACATTTAATTTCATAAACACTTAGAGAAACTTCAGCACTGCTGATCAGCTCAAAGCCAAATGAAAACATTTATGTGGAAAAGGAGACAAAGGAAAATCTGCTTCATTAAGGTTATCCAATTGAAGACCTTTCAATGCAAAAAGGATAAGTAAACTGAGAGGAACAAGCAAAGAAGTAGGGGGAATAAATAAAATGTGAAGCTATAAACAAGTTGAGCCATAAACCTGATAGACAAGGGACAACAGAGACAATGACAAAGACCAAAAGTCTCCAGTTGCTACTTGACAGGCTATTACAAAACTCCAGGCATAGCTTTAGAGAGGTCCAGGTCTGGACATTGTGACTGCTCACAAATGGGAAACAAGAGCAACATGAGGATTGTGCATATTCAAGGGGGGCCTGCAATGCTTTTCAAAGAATGTTTAGGAGAAAGGGAACTGGGAGGAACTGAAGTAGGGCAATAGGTAGAAAAGGGTATCAAAGGGGCCAACTGTATAAAAGGTTGCAGTCTGCACATGTTCACCAGTGTATCCTATTTTATTAAATCCTAACTATCTTTTCGTGCAATCTCACTCTCAATCTCAGGTGCACATGTGCTCTAAGAACTATATGTCAGTAACTGGAGGCAGGCATGAGTGAACTCATGTCTAGCAGCTGGAGGCAGACAAGGGGTGAAGCTGCTCTTGAGGCTGGGGTGCTGGCAACTAGAGGAGGGTCTCAGTATCAGCAGCTGGAAGGGGAACTGCAGATCCTAGGAGCACATGTTCACAGGTGCTAAAGAGCATATATCTGGAGCTACTGTAAGAAGACCAGTGTGAATGAATTTTGGGCCAGCAACTGCAGTCAGACATCAGGTAAAGGCACCACTGGTGTCAGCAACTGGAACCAGTGAGGGTCTCTGCTTCAGCCACTGAAGTGGGACCATACTGGGTCATAGGCTTCAGTCACAGCTTACAGGTATCACCAGCTACAGGGGAGAATTGGGATAAGAAAAGTAAAGTAAGGGCCTCTCGGCATCAGTAACTGCAAGGGGAATTGCAGGTCATAGGGTCTATGTGCCTGGTGCCAGCTGCTGGGATGGGCCGGAAGGTTTGTATTTCCCAAAACCTGGTATGCATGGCCAGTGTGCATGGGTGCAAATCACTAGCAAATTTCAAGCTGGTTTAGCCAGAAACTAGGTAGCCCAGGCAGGGATGTTTGACAGGATGAGGGCCCATGCTGGTATTTGAGGGAAGCGATGCATGTAGGTGTGCATACAAGTACATCATCTGTTTGGTACTGTGCATTACCCAGCTGGTGAGGAGGAGAACCATGGAGCACAGAAGAGGACAATGGACACACCAAAGGTTCTACTGATGGTTGAGGGATTCATAAACATGCATGGACTTGTGAGGCTACAGAAAGGAGTGTGTGCTGTCAACTAATGACATTCAATCCTGATCAGCTGAAGAGAAGGAAGGAGACTTGGCTGTCTCTACTTATGTTTTATACAAGTTCTGACAGTGTTTTATGTGGGTGTTGAAGACAGCACATGGTGTATAGCAATCTGTGTAATCAGCCCTGTCAGTACTGTATGTGTCTGTGTATGACTGGTTGAATCCCAAGAAAGAAAGCAGCAGCCACATTCGTGGGCCTTGCATGAACAAAGCTCTTTGGGACACACCAGCTGGGCTCCAGAGGCCAGGCAGGAGGAAGCCCCAGCTCCTGGAAACTGACAAGTTACAGCAGCCACTTACAGCATCCCTTAACAAGACTAGAGAATAGACATGAAGTGCTGGTGTTAAAAATCCCTGAACAACAAAGGCTCCTTACCACTGCAGTACCTGATTCTTCATCATTCAGTCTGTAAGTCCCATCCTAAAACCTGAAAGGCTTATTTTTGTAATAGTAAATCCTAGTTGGGTTACACATTAACAACTGTGCTCAACAAATTTACTTTATTCACATTTCCCATAAAAAAATACATCTGTGACAAACTTTCAACTGAGAAACAAAGACTGAAAACTGGTCATGACATCCAAGCAATTGTTACGTTGCTTGCTGACTAAGCCTCACATGGGAACATTAATCAAAATGTCAGTGTGGACCTTACTATGAGAGCTGCTAACGGCAGCATCACAGCTGGGTGCTAGAAAGAATGAATGGTATTTGCTTCATCAAGTCAACATCAGGTGTACTGTTGCCCTCTCATTCTAGTATGGCTCTGGCAGCTAAATCCTATATGTCATGTTTAGCAGAGTTTGGTCAGTCTCAAGCTGACATATTAATGAAACAGGTAAACAATGACATCAAGGTTTTGGAGACCACTGTTGACTGGTAAAAAAGCAACACCTATAGATTACTGGAGTGGAATACAGTGTCAGGCAATAGCTCTTCCTCTGGACAGCCACAGAAGCCTAGGCATGATTTCATTTAATCAACATAATGCTAGGATTTTCTTTTCCAGTACCAGGGATGGTAGGCAGAATGCAAGACACACTACTCAAAATAAATGTCAGGACTATCAAACCCTTCAGAACACTCTCAATACTACTGTGTCTTATGGAAATTACACAGATACAAGGACGAAAGGGCTATCAAGCAAAGAGCAAAAATGCAACCAGTAGCTGCATTTGTTCTGAACTACCCAGAACTACAACAAAGTTTGCTGATGTGAGGGTTCCCCTAAGGCGTACAAATTCCTCACAAGTGATAAGCACAGCACAAGCAGAGGACAACTGTCTAAAGTGGAGTATAAGGTTTACTTTGACAGTATTTATTGAATGGAAGTAGAATCTGAAGTTTATATATCTTTGATATGGGCAAGGCTCAAATTGTTCTAGTCCACCTGTATCAAAAATGCTTTAATCAAGAATATAAGACTGTGGTGAGTGTTTTAATGCAAAATTCTTGGAGAGCATTACCGGATACTCTTACATAATGCAAAATTCTTGGAGAGCATTACCAGATACTCTCACGCTACTTCATATACTTGACAATATAGTGATCAGCTTAGAGCCTAGCAGAAGGATGAGAAGAGTGATGGACCTGAAAAAAACCAAACCGAAAACCCCAGCCATGGTGCAAGATGTAGCCAGAATCACTTATACAAGCAGTAGATTGTCTCAGCTTCTGTGCATCATCCTAAGGACAAGGGTTTTAACAGGAAAGACCATAAGAGACTTGAATGTGAGCTGAATTCATACCCTCAAAATAAATTAAAAAATCCCACCCCCATGAACATCACTTCCATTGAATTTATTAGCAAATTGACCTCTTATCATGA
The DNA here is from genome assembly GCF_000695815.1 of Acanthisitta chloris. Taxonomy (NCBI): domain Eukaryota; kingdom Metazoa; phylum Chordata; class Aves; order Passeriformes; family Acanthisittidae; genus Acanthisitta; species Acanthisitta chloris. The sequence continues at coordinate 25,787 of NW_008667489.1, read as the reverse complement.
TCCTCCATCAATGCATTTAGATTGGCTTTGGCTTCCATAACATAGAATGGTGACTGACTGCTCAAAAATTCTAAGAGATTATTGCTGGAACAAGAGAGGAGAAAGGCAAGTAGGTCATCTAGTGAGGTTAGCAGAATAGCCATTTCATGGCTGTTACACCAGAGGGAGAGAAGCAGGCATCTCCTTGGCAGCTTATGTATTGGAAATGCATTGCTTGTCAGAAACAGTATTTTAGGTTCTGGAGAGAACTACTCTACATACATTAACTTTGACCTTCTGAACAAGGTCTGCAGCTGAATATCATCCAAGAATGAGAGGATAAGTGTGACATCCCCCTTCATCAAGCCTGTACTCCACAAGCTAGATTCTGTTCATATTTGGTTTAGGTAAACTTTGGAGAAGTACCTATGTCCAGGAAGAATTTCCTGCCAAACTATCAGAACTACCAAAAGTAACAGCTAGGCCACAGTTCTAAAAGAAATAAAACGATAATGAGAATGACGGGTTTTTTACTTGCCTCAGGGAGTGAGAGAGGGATTCTATTTCCTTAGTTTAAAGCTCACATTCCCTGCTCTATGCTGCAGGCTGAGCTGTGAAAGCACACAGTTCACACCCTTTGATGAAGCTAAGCCTCTGAACAGAAAAGAAAAAGTCAGAAAATTCAGTCAGAAAGAGGGATGGTCAGTCTGAATTAACGCCTGGATCACTCACCCAAGGAGTGAGTCTTGCTTGCTCCCTAGACCACACATTTTTACACTAATCATTAGAAAAATATGAAGTTAGTCAAATCTCCCTGAAGTTGTACACAGAGCTTCCATGTGCAGAAAGGGTACCAGCAGTGGCAATCAATGAGAATTAAAACTGTCATTGAACAGGCAAGACTTGAACTGTACTATGAAAAATTAATCAGAGGTGCAGAGTTACTTACCTAAGAATGCGCAAGAGGCAGGAATGGGGGGACTAAGCCTTTTATGAGAATGAGCAATTTTCAGAGAGGTAGAAATGACCCATGTCTTTAAAATGGGAAACAGATCTAGTCCTGCTGCTGCCCACTGCAGCAAGCAAAAGTTGCTACAGCTTTACCCTTGTGAAGAAGAATAAGGCAGATGAACAAGCAATTTAATAATGCCTGTGCAAGAAGAGATCTGGTGAGTGGGATCTACAGACATAGCTGAAAGGATGCTTTCTAGGCTAAAGAAAGTAACTGATTTGCACATCATTTTTCTTTGCATGTAGGTGTAGTAGAAAATACTAAATCACATGTGGTATGTGCCCTGCATGCAGCTGAATATGCAATGACAAATTCCAAAGTAAGCCTGCTGCTTCACTACCAATGATTACTGGAGACTGAGAAGCAATAATGCCCAGTACTTTATAATCCAGTAGTAGTTCAGAAAATAAATCTTAGCTGACCATTTTTGTGGTATTTTTCAAGTTGCAAAAGATAGGACAGCAGAGATTTCGAACGAAGTTAAATTTGGCAATGTAACTGGCAGTAAAATAAATTTTCAGTACATATTGTAAAAGCTTTAGTCAATTGAGACTTAAAATGAAGTTTTGGTTTTGTTTTTTATCCTCAAGGGGCATCCTAGTTCCCTGTAAAACCCCAATCATATCCCTCCCCTACAATATTGCTCACTAAAGAGATGTATGAAAAAACACATTTTCTATATATGAACTGGAGATTGGGCAACTCCAACACAGAGTTTTCTCCAACACTGCTAAGGCACATGGACTTGCCTCTCACACATTTCTCCATGACCAGTGCACAAACTGCAGTTTGATATACCACTGAACCTATAGGCATCAAAAGAACAAAAAGCTGCCCACATCCACAACTGTGTCAGTGGTGCACTGTTAGTGCTGCTATCTCTGTATGCCGTACAGCTGCACAGATTACTAAAGGAAATTTATCTTCTCTTCAGAACAGCCTCCAGTTATTGTCTGAAGGTTCAGAGATGATAAATAAGCAAATAAGTTTAATTGCACTTGTTGTCTGAAGGTTCAGAGATGATAAATTACAGCAAATAAGTTTAATTGCACTCGTGCTGATGGAGTTAAACAGCTCTGAATTCTTTTGAGGGCAAGAAAAATCTGTATTTCCAAATTTAGAAGCAGGTTTTTAAGACAGTATATTGACTCATCCATTGATGATTCCTATTTATATATTAGATGACAAAGACGACTGCTGGTTTAAGCTCCTGTATTTCTCCCAAAAATGTGATTCCAAGAAAGCCCACATCCAAGACACTGCATCTTGTATGTTCTACCATGTAGACTTCATACTGAAAAACCCCAGATTTTTACTTTCAGTGTCAATATCCTGTCTCACACTCCTGGCCAGGTTGCCAGTAACATTTCCAAGCAACACGAGGCAAGAAGAATAAAGATACAGCACTGAAGTGTCTAAAACTGTCACTCACAAAGTCTCTTAATTGTTTTAATACATACTTGTGCCCTACAATATTTTGTAAGTTTTCAGTACTTTACACATGCCAAGATTCAATGTGCTTTTTAAGTGACTAGAGTATAACTAAAATACCAGCTGGCAAGAGATTCAATGTGCTTTTTAAGTGACTAGTGTATAACTAAAATACCAGTTGGCAACGAAGTGTCTAGGAGCTCTACCTGCCATTTTTTATATTTTCCTGCTGCTTATATTTATATCAACAAAAATCTGTATGGGACAAGAAAAACCAAAGCATTTTATTACAAAAGTTGCCTGACAAATCACATGAATGATTTTACCTTTTTGTTCCCACTCTGTGGTTTGGGGCAATATCAATTGTGTCCGTAGCCGAATCATGCCGAACTGCCAATCCCAGGTCTGCAATGCAGCACGTTCCATTCTTTTTCACCAATATATTTTTTGATTTCAAATCTCTGTGAGCAATTGCTGGTTTGCCTGTAAGAGAAAAATAGAAGTAACACATCTGTAAAAAACCCAAACTGCTATTATTCTAGGCCTGGTGCAAATCTAAAGTTACAGAATTCCTTCCAGTTCTGCATCAAGATAACTCCTAAAATCATCCATTGTGGAAAGCCTGGCTGTTGAGGAAAGTGCCTTAGATATTTTATGCATTACAATACTCTAATGCTCCTTTTCTTCTTCCTGCAAGTATTTATTGTACATACATGCTACTTCCCACACAAAAGTTTCTAATACCTCTGGAAACAGACACAGTGCTGTGTCAGCTCAAAGTTAAAAAGATACTACATGCAGCACTAGTGCCTTTTAACAAGTGTTCTGTAGGAAGTATTTTTACATCACAATACCATAGAAAGGAAGGCAAAAAATCTTCCAAATTAAGAAGTTACATCAATTCAGAAATTACCAATGAGCTGCTTATGTATCATTTAAAGAAACAACAGCCAGCATTATCCACATGACAAGGCAAAATATGATAAGATTACCTTGTGTGCCAACAATTTCCATGTGTAGATGAGCAAGACCACTGGCAGTGGACAAAGCTAATTTTATCATTCCTTCCACTGTTACTGTGTATCTGTTCAGGTAATCGAAGAGTGATCCATGCTCATGATAGTCTGACACCAACCACAGCTGAGTCCATGTACCATTGTCTGCAAAATAACATTGGCATGAATACCACATACACACACACAAAAGACAAGTAAACCATAAATGCCACTTTTATACAATGCTTATGAAGTACAAGTTATCTTTTGCAAGTAACCTCAGCACATTAGATTCTTAAATCTTTACTTTTATCCCTGTAACATTTAAATGACTCTGTAAGGGCTGGTACTACCATGGGAACCTTTCTGACCAGCTGACTATTCTTTTATTTAAACTAAAAGATAAACCATAGAAAACTGATGTCACTTTGATTCTGAGGTGATTATTCAGGGTGAAGTA
>NW_008667489.1:3542-21866 GCF_000695815.1 Acanthisitta chloris | reverse complement strand
TCTCCTTGGGGTGGAGAAACATAACAGGGAACAGTGCTGAATGCACGATACAAAACCAATCCTGCTGCTATCTATCCGTCCAGTACAATATTGTTTAGGTCAACCATAAGAGAAAAAAAAAGAAAAACAAAAAGAAAAATGTTTCAAGCTTTGCTCCCTAACTCCTTCAGTCTTCCCATAGCCTATCTGCCCTCAGCCTGGGAGACAATTTCCACAGTTACCAGCAGCTGGTGGATTTTTCTTCCTGTCGTAGAAGGAAGTAGAGTAGAACAAGCTTGCCAGCAGCAATCAGGCACAAGAACAAAGTTAAATCCCACCTCTGGTGACCTCTAAACTGCTGGCCAAAACCGAGGTTTCCAGGAGGCATAGTGTAAAGAAAATGAAAAACACTGAGGAAACTAGTTTGCTGTGTGACTTTTCACTGAACTGTGAAAAACAAGACAGACGATAACATATTTGTAGATATCTCAAGGCATGCAAATACAGATAAGAACTTCAGAGTTCATATGGTTAAAGCAGTGGACACAGAATACCTTGCAGTTTAAGCCACAAAAATTGGGTTTTTTTTTTACCCAAGAAGTAGAAATACACTCAGAAAAAAATCATCCTGCAACCAAATAAGTTTTCCAATTTTGTTCTAAAAGCAACTCTCCCGTGGCAGACCTAAGAAGGGCTTTTATAGCTAGCTACTTTTGTAGAAGGGTCTTTCATCTCTTTAGAGGACTAGTTAGCCCATAAAAGATTTTTAGCTGGACTTCTATCCTGAATTATAAAGCCCCTATTCTCTCAGGACAAGTGAGAACACTCAGCACAAGTTAAAAAGATGTCTCATTATGTGTTAGTCCCTAAGGATTATCAAAGTTCTTACTCAAGAACTAAACATGAAGAATATGAAGAAGTAAATTCAGAAGGTAGTTCCTATCAAAAACATCACTGAAACATTTTTGGTTTTCCTTCCCCTCTTTCTCCACTCCCCTCAAAGAACACACTTGCCCCAGGAAAGTCAGAGGCACAAAATGCCAGATCTACAGATTGACAGAAAGTACCCTTTATATATACTTGTGCTTATCTTTAACTAAGCACTTCAGAGAGGGTGAGGAACCTTGCCAGCATCCCTTCTACTTGGATGTTTCTAGGGAGACCAGTGATGCCACTAAAAATAATCTTTAAAAAGTAATTAAAAGGCCTCCAAATGCTTCTGAGTAGAGAAATAAAAGACTAACCTACATTCCAACAATTCCCATAATGGAAAGAGAATTCTGGCTTGCTACATTCACAGCATAGTCTCAATCAAGTTGTTAATTTAGAGGCAAAAGAAAGCAGTCACATGCTCTAAGCTGTAAAAGGCTGTTAGAAAGCTGCTATTGCAGCAGGAAGCATCGTGTAATATGCACACAGAAGAGATGCCCAAGTTTTGTTTTTTAAAATAGCATAAAGAAATTAAAAGGTTTCTTTTTTAAACGGCTTAATTTTTTTTTCTAGTTATAACTGCTGCTTCTCTTGCTACTTTACAATATCCAAGTATGAACTCGTAGAATTCAGCATGCTGTTAAATGTGACTTTTACCAAAGACAATTATGCTCCACGAAAAGTCAATCTAGCACTATTAGCTTCACTCAATCTTACAGGACCATTAGAAACAGCTATGAGTTCACAGGCACATTAAGAGCTCTCAAATACATACAGTCAAAGCGCTCTGAAGAGCTGCAAAAGTTCGAAGTAAACTAAATTAATCACTTCATCAGTTATGACCCTTCATTGCCTGAAATAATCCTCTCCCGGGCATTAACACTATACACATTCATTGTTTGGTCCTGGATTTGATTTCTTCTCCTGTTTCTTATGAATGGGATTACTTCATCAGGCATCTAAACTAGACAACAATAACTGGGAAACTAATTTTAATTAGTGTACTACCAGACCTATTGTGTTTAAACAGCTCTTTTAGAGATGTCAGTTCCTGAAAAATTATCACTGCTTTGAGTCAAGATTATGGTGTCTTTGCATAGTTTTCCCCACTCTTAACTCTACATGCCCACCTAAGAGAAGAGTATGCTGCTGCTTACTGACCCTTCTACTTCAGGTTTATCATATTTATTACCTGCAAGTCCTAATATTCAGTTTTTACCTTCCTTCCAAAGAAGAAAATAAAAAGCTGGGCTTACTATCCCTTCTGAAAGTAGCCAGAATTCTTTCCTATTGTATGTCATATTTATGGCCTTCCAACCAGATTTTAAGAAGGGATGGGTGTTACATCCAAACTTACATGAATAATATTAATCAGAGACAAGCTGAAATGCAGCAATAGATACAGCGTCCAGCTGTTAAGACGGGACCTACTATGTTTTCCTTGCCTTACTGTGTTTGACAAGCTATATATTCATTTAGCACTCTAAGCAGAACATGTTACAATAAATTTAAGTCTTCTTATACTGTTGACAGTAGTTAATTATTACCAAGTAATAATTAACCCGACTCTGAGTATTTTTGGCTGCACAGTAAACAGCATCTGCCATGAAGCTTTCAATCACAGGATTTGCATTATCAGGTAGGAAAAAATAATTACACTCAGTAGTAATTACACACAGTAGCACAGCCTTCCATGATAAGGTAATTAATTCAGTTTATATACAACAATGATCAAGAATCTCAAGCAATTTCACAATGTTCAAGAACATTACAAGATTTTACATATGTTATTGGAAATATATTTAAAAGACTATTTATCATTATTTCATCTGTTTGCAAGAGACCTGAAAATACTGTAGACCACTGAAATCACCCAGAAGTAAAATGTTTTCCTTTCGTAACTCTAAAGAAATGTTGAAATTCTGAAAAAAGCAGCTTTCAGGTTTGTTGTTAGGAGACTGATTATAATTTGAGAAAAATATTACTGACATTCAAGCAACATTCATCTTAGTCAAGATGACTCTAGAAGAAAGGAATTTACAACAATTGCTTTATCCAACACATAATCAAGTCTCAATTAAAACTCAATTGACTGAATTCATTGAAGTGCAAAATGCTTTTTTCACATCGGCACTAGCAAAACAAGAATTTTGACTTGGTACATGCTTGTTTTTAAACCAAATACTAGGTTTTAAGGTGTGACACTATTGTTTGGTACAAGAGTTTTCAACCACAAACTTAAGTTCCAAATTGAATGTTTCAAAGTAGTTACAGAAACAATCTAATTGTATGTGTTCTGTAGAGTCATGCAGTAAAGTGTTTCAAAGCAGAGATTTAGCCTTTTTTTGGCATGCAGATAATGCAACAGAAAAACAAAACAAAACAAAAAACCCCAACAACCCAGGAAAAAGCAGTGAAGAGATCAGACACGGACAGGACCTATAACTAGAACACTCTCAGAAATGAGATATTCAGGGAGATGTCAGGGAAAACATGTTTGTCAGTGGCTGAAGGGTGACTGGTATTTTGTTAGGGAAACAGCTTGACTCCATCACATTGAGATAGTCATCTGATTAAATTGCTGAAAAGCACTTGAGCCGTGTAGATTAGCAAATCTTCTAGTCAAATTCCTTCCTCTCAGGCTACAATCAGAGCTTCAAGAAGAAGAAATGGCTCATATATTGCTTTTCTCCAGAGGAAGGAATTCCGCTCAATTCTTAGCAGCAGGTTGCTTAACATCATTCTTTGGGATCTATTTGCCATGAAAGGTATTCTGATTGAACAAACCTTTCACCTAGGCAAGTGCGGCTCTCAGTTAAGGGGATGGAATGGAGCTGTCAAAGCATTTTAGTGCATAAAGTTATCTGAAAGTGTGTGGTATAAGACTTCACTTTACTTGTAACATGACTACAGATGGGTATGGGTACAGACACCTAATCCAGAGAAACCTCTACTACTGTAAACCGAGGTTGCTGTCACTACTCTGTGGCTAGTAGAATAGCAGAAATAAGTAGTCCCTGATACACTTTTAGTATCTAGGTTAGAAAGAAATCAAAAGCCCAGGCAAAACTCAAACTATTTGATTAGATGGTTCAAAACAAGAAAATACCTGGCCTCGAAAGTAATTTGCCCAATGTAACATCATTTAAAAGTTAGCATATACTTTAGCTAAGCAAAGAGCTACTCAGAACACAAATACACTAGCCAGACAGAACACAACTGCAGTTAAAACTCATGAATTGCTTCTCCGCCCTCAAGCTGGCTTAACAGCAGTACCTATTTCCCAGTAAATTATGGGATGGGAAGCAGACAGATTGGACCAGGTCCTGCAGCCTTCTGAACACAATACAGCCGTGGGGTAGTAGAGGAAGAGGAAGAAAAGTGCCATTAAAGCATGTAGAAATCTAAACAGTGTAGCAGAACAAGGAGCGAAGACAGTAGTTGGGCCACAAGCTCTAGTCTATACACACTCTTCTACCTTATCACTTTCAGCAAATTTACACTACAATGGCCAGCCAGATGTTCCCCAGCAGTTGTGAAAAATGTGCAGTTGTGGTAAGAGGAGAGACCTAACAATGCCTCTAGTAGTAGCAAGAATTGCAGCACAGCACTGGCCCACATTTACACCACAAACTACATGTCAGCACACATGAGCATTCATGGTGGATACATGAAAACCCACTCCTGCGAATTCTTCTGCATATATCCCTGAAGCTTTCAGCACACACTGAACTGGGATTGCAAAAGGAATTCCGTGTACTGCTGTATCTCTGTAGTCATCTTTGCAACATCTCAGACCTGCAGTCAGATTCTTGAGGACTAATGACTGTGCATTCCAGATAGGCTGTAGTAACAAATAACTCCTGAATGCATTCAACAGTCTGCCCTATGGAGAAAGGGATGCAAACCCTTCACAGATATTATTGCTGTCAACTAATACTTCATTTCACACCTGGCACCTACTACGTATTTATCAGCTATTACCAGCAGCTACAATGAAAGACTGTTAATAGGTGGTTTTGCCATTGGTCTCTGATACACTTGCTCCTTTCAGAGCACCATGATACTGCACCTGCTAACTGGAAGAACTACCCTCATAATGGTCCCCCTGTGTTCTCCCATTTAATGGGATACAGGTGGCCTGAAGTATTCTAAGTAAGAGTTGAAGTATTAACCTCCTTCAATATCCAAGACTGAATTCTTAACCCAGAGAGAGGATAGTGTGCACATATTTCCTCGTTGAGAGGATGTAGAAGGTTACCCTAAGAATTGGTGGCTTAAAAATAACAATTATCATGGTTTAATCCCAGCCAGCTTTCTGCATCTGCTCAGACAGCAATAGTATTAGAAAACAGTTGAGAATAGCAGCATTTTCAAAGCATATCTTTATCCATTTTTCATAAACCAGTCACAGACTAGTCCACAAGAAAACAGGAGAGCCTTGCTCTGAAGCCTTAAAGCCTCAAATAATGGCATGACCTATCAGCTAAGGATTTCTTCTTTGTATGTATGGCATATTAAAGTAGAAAGCAGAAAAAAATATTGTATCACATTGTATTGTGTTATAAGGAACCTAGAGATGACCAAGTCAATTGGAATTTCATGCTATTGCATCTGAAACCCAAACCAGCAACCAAGAAATTATTTCAGGCACCTATCCGTTTAGGAAACCTTCCACATACTTCCTCTGCACAGTAGACAAGTGTATTTTGGGGACAAACTACCTGGAGTTTTTGAGTAAAATGAGAGACTGGTATGCTTAACCACAGATGGGTTTTGTTAGAAGTTATAGCTCAGGTACTGCAATATATCCTTCATGCTTTTAAGTCAGATATAGCAGCTAAAGGTTCTACAGAGATGGTTTTTCATTTATGGCTTTAATGCAACTGATCTCATTTTAAACCCAGGCTCCAGACACTCCACTAGATCCATCAGAACAAACTCAAGCTCTTACAGGCGCTAGTAACATCCAGTACAATTTTAGGCACTAAAGTAAGAGTTTCTAATGGTAAGCATAATAAGTTGCAGGAAAAAAAGTTGCCTGGCATGCTGTAGATTTGCAAAGTCTTGGAGGACAACAAGCTGCACAAACATGTTAGGAGCAAGTTAACTCTAGCTAACCATTTCCTGGAGAAGGGAAGTGTACTGCACAGTCTCTTGGATTCTGTTCCAATTCTACAGATTTATATAAAGAAACTTGAAATTAACATACTGATAATTAAAAAGAACTCTATACATGTGTACTTCAACTACACTAAACCAATTAGGAATTTCCCACAAAACCGAGAGCCCTTTAAGAACTCAACATGTGTGTGAATCCTTGACTCCTCCCTAAGGTGACAGAATTTTCTGTTGATGCTTTCTTCACAAAAAAGTCAAAGGCCATTTGTGGTGAAACATGCAATTTCAGATGAAAATAACTCAATGAAACAGCATAACATTCTAGCTCCCCTTAATGTAAGAAATTCAAAACTTGTTTTGGTGTTGCCAAAGTCTTCCATCTTAAATCGGACTGAAGGAAAATGCAAGAAACTTAATCTGACTGAAACCAAAACAAATCAAGGTGAAAAAACAGTTAAACTCCTCTTAGCAGATACTTAGAGACTTATCATGAGAGCTTCAGGGAGCAGATATATAGTTTTTACTACTAGGAACAAATAATTCCATTTTTCCAATTTGTTCTTTTAACTGGAGTTCTAAACGAGTAACTCAGCCTTAAAAATGAATCTTCTAACTCCTACTTTATAGCAGGACAACAGGATTAGACACAATCTCTTTTGGTCCCACACATCTATCTTATTATCCTATTAGGTAATTACAGGTACAAGTATTCAGCAGATGTGTGGGCTCACAGGATAAGGCATCTCCTTTTTGATACCAAAGCATTTTAAACAAATTTAAACAGAGCATGCTTTCCAGAAAAAGGACAATGTACTTTTTACCTTCATTAAACCTATGAAAAGCCTGCCAAATCCTGAAATGCCCTAGTACCAAAATTAATTTTTGCTGCTCTTAATTGGATCCTCACAACTTTATTTTCCCCTCCGTGTGTTGCTGATTCTGATCACAGAATCAGAAAAATGAATTCATAGCATCACCAACCTTTGTTGTCTGCAGCTATAAATCCAAGAATGTTTTCATGCCTTAGCATAACTGTTTGATAAATTTCTGCTTCTCGAAACCATGAGCGTTCCTCTCTTGAGGAGAAGATCTTCACAGCAACTTCTTCTCCTCTCCACTTCCCTCGCCAGACTTCTCCAAAGCGACCCTTTCCAATGCTTTCTTGAAGTACTATAGTTCTTGCAATTGTTCTTTGCACGAGTAAGGGCAAACCTAAAAAGAAGATTCAACATTAACCTTAAGTATCACTCTAATAAAATAAGCACTTATCCCAAATACTAAATATGAGATCCTACTCTATTAAGGTATTTCTCTTAGAATGCACATACTCCCAAGGTTTTAACAGCTTGTTGTGAACTGCTAACATGCACATAGGTGGTAAGATTCTGCCTTCAGCCTTAAAGGGGAGTAAAACAAGTGCTCAAAGACATTACGCTACAAACTACCTCTACAGTTGTTAAAGAACATGACACACACTTCCGTTCGGTTCATAATGGTGATGCTTCTTGGCACTCAAAGTTATTTAAATGGAAAAAAGAAACAACCATAAAGCAATCAGGATGAGGACTGAGGGGTTTTTTTAGCTTGTTTGTTTTGAGACTTGTTTTTTTCTTCCTGTACTTCATTTTTGGAAAAAGGATCTGCCCATAAGTCTCCTGACAAAGCAGTTTAAGAGCACTTTTGCTACTGATTAATTTACTTGACTTATCACTAGATACGACTCTGCCTATTCCTAAGTTAGGGTTAAACCACATTTATCAGCCACACTGACTGCTGAAAACTCAGTCATGCCCAAATAGGCCAGTAGCCTATTAGTAATTCCTAGTCACTGTAAAATTGGAAAACATCCTTTTAACACAAGCTTCTTGCTTTGCAGGCCATTCTTGGGCACCTTGCTGCAATTATACTTGAGAAAAATGTTTACACCCATGAAGCTTTTATAGCTTTGGAACATCTACAAGCTCTCAACACAGAGCTTCCCTTAACATGCTTCAGTAACTTTATACAAGAAGCTCTGCCACCCCTCAAGTATGGCAGGTTTTTGTTTATTTTAAATCTTTCCTGTTGTAACTGCAAGGCTTGTCACTGGAATCTGCACTGCAGGATGAATGCATCAGTCAGGTTATCTGCTTACAGTAAGCTCTTTTGGTATAGGATTATTTCACTTAAACCAAACACTTTACAAAGTAATCTAGTACTCCATAATCGCTGTTCCAATAGCCATCAGAACACCTGTATTTCCTTATGTTATAGAATATAAATCCCAACTAATAGCTCAAATAACTAATTCTCATCCATCTCTGGACATTCTTTGCTAAAAACAGCACTAGAAGGACATCTAATCTGGTCAACTGCACTGCCATGCTTGTATCTCAGTCTGAGGAGTGCAAATTAAAACACTGAAGTGTTCAGCGGAGTTGCTCAAGACTTCTAGACTTACAGGAGTTTTCTGCATCATCTGTGCTGACAACATCCCTACATAAAGAAAGGAAGGAGAAAAAATGCACACTGTGCCAGTGATTTAATCATTGTCAGGTGCTGCAATAATTTCTACTGAGAAAGTTAGAACTTTTGCTGTTAATAGCTGTTCTCAGGTTCATTGTGCTGCATGCTCAGACTGTAATGGCTCTTCTCTGAAGCCTAACTTACATTCTTTACGGACAGACTTTTGAAATGCAGAGAAGGCCAGACTAGAACCACTACAGGATCAAACTCAACCCTGAAAATGTAAAATTTGACTTTGTTGGCCAGAGAAAGCTTCTTCCTTAGAACTCATGCACTGCTTGCAAAATCCACTGGCAAATAGCAAATACAAGCTGATTTTGTGTACCTGAAATGGGTGTTATTTTTTTCCTACAGCTGTATATGAAAACTGTACATTTTCAGTTTCAGAGGCACTGCTCTCAACTTGCTGTACCACTTATAGACATCCATCCTTGTTTAAAAGAGATGTCCAAGAATATCAGATAACCTCTAAACAAAGACTGAGCTCTAAACCTTCCAGGCACAAAGCATTTCAATTTCACACTACAAACCCCCAATCATCACATTAACATGTCACAACAGGATAAAAACCTACTGTGATCTTATTGGGTCCTATACTACTTTTTACATTTACAAGATTCATCTTGCTTCTGTTTCTGGCAACTGACCTTTCTCTTACTACTGCTGCTGAACAAAACCAGAAGATTGGAATTCATATTTATCTTGCATCCACAAGAATTCATTACAGACTTTCTGTTGCAACTGAGCAGTTTCCTCTTTTTGCTACAAAGGAAACACAGACCTGTACTGCCAGGACCTTGGAGCAACTGCTGTACTGTAAACCAGACTGCCTGAGAAGTAGCTCACAAGAGATAGCTACATCCTCAGCCTGACATACACATTGGGCACAACTGTACTTCAGGCTCTTGGAGTAAGAACATTTCTTTAATTGTGCATGAAGAAAGATGATAATCAATTTGCTAATCAGGAGAAAATTCAAGCCCATGTTAAATTCAATAGCAGCTCATATTGTATTCAGTCATGGTCATCCAATGTATTCCATAAACCTTCATAATCATCTTCATATATCAAAGTATTCTCAAGCCTTTTGAGATTCTAAAAGAGCTATTTTTCTTTTCCATATCTTAACCATGCTCTGGTTAGTTTAGACTAATGATGCCCAATAAGAAGTTTGTAATTGATTTGGATAATACAGGAATTAATGAATTAAGTTCTAAAGCACTAAAGGTAGCCAATGAAAGCAGCTGCTAGAATTTCGGTCTTGTTCATAGTCTTGCTCATAAGTCTTTTCCCAGAAGACTTCCCTTGAAGAGTAATAAAAAAAACATTCCATGAACTGTGAAAAATCTCATTCCCTTCAAGCTTCTATGAACTGCAAAAAAGTTTTAAAGGATCTTTACATTCACTTCAATTGACTCGACTTTGTATTGATTTTTGTGACCCTTTGCATTTCAAAATAGTTTTAGTTCCTGCTTGAAGTCACCTACCAATAACATCCAAAGCTTCTCCCCCGTTTTAGGTAGTCCTTCCTATTTCCTCGCAACTAAGTTACTTCGTCATTTGTGAGTTAGAGAGGAACAGATGGGCAGCCCAATCTGTCTACAATATGCAGTTGATATTTAGAGATTTGCATCATGATCTGAAAATCATTCTCAGCTCCAAGAGACTTTGAAATCCTTCTCTTAGAAACTGTAGCTTCGGCAGAAGGATCTATTTTAGATGTTTCATCAGTTCCTCTCATGAAGCCTCTACTTGTTCCATGACGAACAAGACCTGAAACAACAGGGCAATGCTAACAGAAGCCAAGACTGAATAATTAATAGCAGCATCATTGAAGCAAATGAATCCTAACTCCCTTTTGATCTGAATAGGAAGTTCATTTTTAGAGTTTTGATCATTTCTCTCTTTTATACACTTCTTGTCAGAGAATACCAAATTAACAAAATTGGTAGAATCCTTTTTATTTGACTATGAGCTGTTGCGGTCCCTCAGCACAAATTTAAGAGCTAAACATATCCCTTGGGTCACCAGACAAAGTGATTCCTTAACTGTACCTCTTAGGTCTGGATTATTTTGCCTGTTCTGTACATTTCCCTTGTGATTCTTGCAACCTCTCATTCCAAGAGCATCCCTTTAACACACTTCAGTTTCTGACAGGGTTCAGCACTGTTTTAACCAGCAGCTCTGACTTTTCTCCTTTCAGTGACCCTGCTCTCCACCCCCAGTTTATTCCATAAATGCACAGTATTCCAATTTTAAATGCGATTTACAAAAGTTTGGATTAAAATACAGATTTCGATGAGATTCAATTGCTGCAGGCATACTTCAGGACACAAGGAAATTATCAGCTCAAGTGCTAAGATGCTGTGAATTTATATAGTCATTGACTGACTACTTTTTGAGATAAAGTGACACAAGTCATTGCAAAAATATACAAAGCCAACAGTACAGAAAACATGTACCTGAAACACCTTCTATTCTGCTGTCACAGTAAAAGTATAGAACACTAAATAGGGCCAATACTTGTCTTATAAACAGATCAACAACATGGAACTCACTGCAGCTGAAGTTAACAGAACCCTTTTAAGCAAACATCCAGACTTTTTTACTGGAAACATGGCTGTCTTTCAAGCATAAAACTAAATTAGGGAAGAGCCTTCCTTAAGAGTAAGTCAATTTTGCTGGCTTTCTCCCTCATGCATTCACCAGTAGCCAATGCTCAAATACTGTAGTAGGTCAGGGGCTCTAGAAGTCTAGACCAGCTTGAGTGCCCTGAATTCAGCTGTGAAAGCTAAGTGATTCCCTGGCATGCTGCTTTTACTTAAAGTGTCATTTGCAAATAGGCAAGGGAAGAGTCAGTAGTTTCTAACCACTTGCTCCAGAGGAAGAATCCTAAGTTTCTTCTACCTGGGATTCTCTGCTCTTCAAGAGCTTATTTTGAAGGAGTCCTTCCAGAGTTTTCAAAGATAAAGAAAGGCTCAGAAGCAACAGGGGGAAGAAGGAAAATGAAAGAATATTCCTGGTTAAGAAATAGAAAGACCAATTAATAGTTAACTAAGCCTGAATTTTAATTAGAATTTCTTAGCTTTCTTTAGGAAAAGTCTGTATCTGCAGACATTAAGTAGAGAGTATTATGCTCTTAATAGTGTAACAATTATATATCAAATCTTTCTGCATTCCAAGAAAAGCAATTCTCTGACTCCTTCACATTCTTTAAGTCTCTTACTTCTGTATACACCTCCTAGAAAGAACATAACTGGAGGAGTAAGTCCAACATTTGCATTTATCAAGCTCCAGCCCCATATATTTGAATTTCTATTAATCACTTCTCTTGACTTTGTTATTGCTGTTAGTAAATGAGAAAACTGAGATAAACACAAATTACTAAAACTCCAGTTCCAACCAGAGGGCAACTTACTCTCTCATGATCAGATCTTATTTGGAGAGAGAAAAGCTTTCTCAGCTGAAACATAACTGCCTACACATCTGGTGCAACGTCACCTTCTTTAGCGAGGGTATGACTAAAGATGACTTTTTTTGACCTATGTTCAGCAAGTTACATTGATTTTACTTGACAGAGCAATGGACAGTTACTACCCTTGGGAAAGAAACACAGCCTAGATGCTTGGGTTTTGTTGTTTTAATTTTTTCAGTTCTGGGAAATTAAAGGATTCAGCAGTTGAGAATCAAATACCAGTATTTCTTTGCAGAAATTATTCTGAAAGGGCATGGATGCTTCAACATGTATGTTTGCAAGCAGTAGGAATAATTTTCAGTATTATTTAAATTTTTTATATAGTAGAAGGCTGGGAAAAGGTTGCAGTACACAATTTGAGGTCTCTCTCCTTAACACAGATCAGAGATTAATTAATTTATGCAATGATTTAACTGACACATCATCCCTTATTAACACCTATTAAACCATATTTCTATGACACAGACCACCACAATCCTACAAGCAACTGCACTAGGATTACACTAGCAGAGCCTACATGCACTGAACTGTATCATCTTCCCAGAGCAACAGCTGTTCAAGCCAGAGCTAAGACAAAAAAAACATGAAATGAAAGGATAGAAATTCTTCAGACATGGTCTGCATACTGCATCCATTCTTTACACACAGAAATTGCTATTTGCAACTGAAAACATTTCTTCTGTAAGGAAAGAACTGGTTAAAATATTAACTCAGAATTCAGAATATTCTTATACCAACAGCATCATATATAAATGAATTTTCAATTTAAAGCTAAAAAAAGCCCCTCACAATTAGCTCAAAACCACAGAAGATGGTAGTTTAGATGTGCTGTGCAGAACAAAAAGGTAAATAACTGAGCCTTAGAGGAAACAAAATATTTACAATAGGTGACTGTGATGTTCCTGCATTATATAACATATATATATATATGACTGCTGTAAGAATGATAAGGAACAGTAACAACAACTCGATGCTACTTTTGTTTCACTTTTTTCCCATATATTGAATCTTCACTGAGACCAAATGAATCTACATGGAAGTTGCTTTTCTAGCAATTTCTCCAGTTAATTAAAAGTTAAAGTATGTTTTGCAATATTTTTTTTTAAAAAAAAGAGAGAGATGACTTAAAAAGCTCTTAAACACAGAGTTATTATTCCTAGAAGTGTGACATTACCTGACCCAGAGCCTGAAGTTGTCATATCATAAATTAGATCCTTTAAGGTAGTTCCTTCTGATATAAAGGGACGATCCAATGAAGGGTCTTCTTCACTTGGCACACGATGATGAATTACAGTACGATTATGACAAAGATATAGAATCAACATCAGTGAAATGCACACAAAGCAGACAGGGCCAGCAATGACAGCAGCCAGTTCCACAGGTCCTAGACTAGAAGCTGGTTTTCCTGGAGTAGGGCCTGACAGCAAAAATAAAAGAAAAATGGTGAAACTATTTATTTCCTTTTAGGCAACTAAATTTATAGTATCCTGCAGTGATATTCAAATTATTACAATGTATTTGCTAAAATTTTGTCACGGTAACTTTTTGAAGAACCAAAGCAAGTATTACCAAGGACAAAAGCAACCATGTGTTTACTCACATTTCCCATTTAACTTGGATAGAAGTCTTCAAAGCCAACCCTAACATTCCCATACAGAAGATTACATTTCTTGTTCTAATATAATGAAACTGTATTTGCAGAATCTAAGGTGTACTTTAGGCCTTCAAGTATACCTACAACTTCAAAACTGAAGCTTTCACTCTTACAGAATTTTCTGTTTAAAAAATAAATAAATAAAGATAAAGAAGTCAAAACCCCCTTACCTAGTGTTGGAATTGGAAGTTCTATTCTATTGCAGAGATGTCTGTCACAGCAATGAGGCACAGTAATGACTCCATCCCTGAAGGAGGGGGCACAAACAAATGGCCTGTCTCGGGGAATCAGATCATTTTCTGCTATACACATACTATTGTGTATTACTTTGTCTGCAGTTCGTGTTACTGAGGCAAAACACAGTCCATCTGTCACGCAGGTAAAGTTGTCTTTTGTACATAGATGGCAGTAACACTCCAACTCTGTATTGAGAAAAAACATTAATGTTAGGATTGGTACATCTTCTGAGTTGAGAAACAACTTGAATGGCTAAAGAAATACAAACTCAAAATGCTAGGAGACCTATAATCTTTTTGGTTCCATAAACCCAGAACCGTAACACTAAACAACAACCCTACAAGACTCTTCAGTAGGAGGAAAAAAATTAAAAGATGAGCAGAAGAAAGTAAAATTTAAAGCTGACGTCATCTCTCCTTACACAATGATGCATTAGCAGAGAAAGGCTGCAATCCTGAATGTTCGTCCCGGTAAAGAAGTTCCATACAGTTCCTCACACTAAAGTTCTAGACTTCTAAACAACATCATATCCTCTACAGCAGGCAATTCTGCTATTTACAAACCAAATACAAACAATGCCTTTTTTTCCACAATAACCACAGGTACAGCTTGAGTAACTGACAAAGAGGATGCTGCTGGTTACCCAAGATTAATACTTTATGCATTACTTGATGGTTTCCATTTTGCACCCAAAGGGCATATGACAGCTTAAACCTCATTAAAAAACAAACCCTGAATGACCTGAGAACATACCCTTCTGCAGAAAAGAAGCAGAATGTTATTTATGATGCTGCGGGAAAACACTGTCTTATGTTGCTCAAGTTTGTGATTTACTAAACCTATCAATTGCAGTAGTAAAATGCATTACTTGATGGTTTCCATTTTGCACCCAAAGGGCATATGACAGCTTAAACCTCATTAAAAAACAAACCCTGAATGACCTGAGAACATACCCTTCTGCAGAAAAGAAGCAGAATGTTATTTATGATGCTGCGGGAAAACACTGTCTTATGTTGCTCAAGTTTGTGATTTACTAAACCTATCAATTGCAGTAGTAAAGGAGGGGGCATGGGAAGCAGGTAGGAATGACAGACTAATCATCTCCAAGACGATCAGGTTTCATACTTCACATTGCAGAAGTTCTTGGAGAAGGAAGACTACTACTTCTAATTTCTTTCTCCATTCCTTCCTGCATTTACAGGACCAAAGCCAGGCAGGAAACAGTTCAGTAGCAAAAATGAATGTATCAGTAGACTCTGATTCCACTTGTTCATTGGTGGAGAGCAAAAGCTAGCCTAGAACTTGTGTACATGTGTACAGAAAGACTAAAAGACAAATTTAGACAAATTGAAAATCTTAAACATTTATGCCCAAAACACAAAAACATGCTGAGCCATTAAAACAAACAAACAAACAAAGTCACACCAAAAGCATGCAGATTAATAGGTGGCAAAGGAAAAAAATTCCCCAAACCTGAAATGTGGGCTGCCTCAGATTTTACACCCCTCACTACTACTGGATATCATGGATTTAAATAAATGGCGATCCGATCTCAAACATACCTGGATGTCATCTCAAAGTCTGAGAAATATTCTCTGAAAACACCTTCCCGCAAGATTTTGAATCAAACCTAATCATTCCCAGTCAACCCTACTGTTCCTGAAAAGGTCTGATTGTGTTGTTAGGACCCACTACAAGCAGATAACCCATGTTTCAAAGAGATTCACCAGCCCACGGATCAGTCAGAAAATGGGAGGAAAAACACAAATGGGATTGGAAAACTATTTGTTTAGCATGAAGATTATTTGAGAGGTGGGCCAATGCAAACCTCATGAAATTCAACAAAATGAAGTACAAGGTCCTACATCCAGGTCATGGGAATCCCGGGCACGTCTACATGTTGGGAGGGGAAGTAACTGAGACCAGCAACCAGAAGAAAGACTTGGGAGTGACAGTGGACGAGAAACTCACCATCAGCCAGCAGTGTGCACTAACAGCCCAGAAAGCCAATTGAATCCTGGGCTGCATCAAAAGGAGTGCGGCCCGTAGGTCAAAAGACGTGATTCTCCCCCTTTACTCTGCTCTCCTGAGACCCCACCTGGAATACTACGTGCAGTTCTGGTGCCCTCCATGTAAGAAGGGCATGGAACTGTTGGATCAAGTCCAGAAGAGGTCATGAAGTTGCTAAGAGGACTGGAGCATCTCCCCTGTGAAGACAGGCTGAGGAAGTTGGGGCTGCTCAGCCTAGAGAAGAGAAGACTGCGTGGAGATCTCATAGCAACTTTTCAATATCTGAAGGGGCCTACAAGCAGCCAGAGATGGACGAACTGAAGAGTCAGGACAAGGGGTAATGGCTTCAAACTGAAAGAGAGAAAGTCTAGGTCAGATATTAGAAATAAAGTTTTTCCTGTGAGGATGGTGAGACACTGGCACAGGTTGCCCAGGGAAGCGGTGGCTGCCCCAGCTCTGGCAGTGTTCAAAGCCAGGCTGGATAAGACCTTGAGCAACCTGAACTAGTGGGGAGGTGTCCCTGCCCATGGCAGGGGGGATTGGAACTGGACAACCTAATAAGGTCCATTCCAACCCCTAAAATTCTAGGATTCTATGAAAATAAATAATTAGAAGGCAGATTAAATGAGAACTGGTACACAGAAAGGTCAGTCTTAACAGCATCACTTTTAAAGATGCAATTTGCCACCCCACATCTTCCTGTCATCAGGAAAGTAAGGAAAGTCTTATTATTCAGAGTTTAACTATAAGAACATTTAACATTTTTTTCCTGATACTATGCCTTTGGTCATTTACACCTGAACAAATTATGTTTTGACCCATTAAAAATTTCCTAAAATGTTCACACGCTACTCCTCTCAATTTTTTAAAATCATGCCTTTATCTAGCTTGCTTCATCCATGACTTTTTTTTTCTGTTTAAGTGGTATTCTTGGCTCATGGTAATTGCACATGCATCGGAATGCCTACACCAAGGACAGACACTCGGTGAGAGATATTTACATTGAGCCAATGTATAGAGGCCAAGACACTTGAAGTGAAAACTTATGTTTGGGTTGACGTTGTTACACTTATTCATCTTAGTGATCTTGTGAAGCTGTAGAAACACACTGTTACCACCACGACTAAATAAAGCATTTGGCTCCTTATCTGCCTCATTCCCTTTGCCCTCTTTGGGAATTTTGTAGCAAAGGAGAGGCGAACTATTTGATACAATTTACACTTTTGTTCCTGTTTAATGCCACTTAGTCTCCTGCGAAGACACAGTACACTGCCACACACAACGGGATTACTTCCTCGGCACAAATAGATCACTACTTCCTTCTGAAGCTACTCTCCCCCTCCATAAGAGGGGAAAACAATGCCTAATCAGCTGAATAGCCAAAGCGTCCAGGAATACAGGTTTTTGCTGCTCCCTAGTGGACAGACTCTTAAAAAAAACACCACAAAACACGTTAAAAATGCTTCATGCTTCATCTCCCTCTCTACAATTCTTCCTCAAGCACAATTCTTCATGCCTTCCAACTCAAGCAGGTAACAGTAGAAATTCCAAATTTTACTAACAGGGAAACTAATTCAGCATCTTCAAGCAACAATCCACACTAGGAGGAGAGAATATGGGATAGGAATATCCTTGTCCATGTCTTATTCTCCAGTTATCTATGTGTAAAAGAACAGACTATGACTACATGAACACATTGTAGACGAGATTTAACGTAAGTGGGATGAGGATATGTCAGTGACCAACTGTAGTTAAATCACTTCATTCCTATAAGGAAGTGTTTTCATTTATAACTGACACCAAAGGCAAAAAAGCAAAAATCATACTGCTGTCCTCTTGGAGACAAATTTTTGCTTTGTCTCCAGACAGTTCTTCTCTGAGAAGTGCTACAGTAATGAAAAAAAAACTCAGACAGAAACCAGTCAGGTCTCCAAGCTCACTTAAATGCATACATACATTTCTAGAATGGGTTGATAACAGAATGCCATGAGAGAATGACAACTCTGATGCAAGTTGATCTTCCAGAGTCAGTAATATCTTCTTAGGTAAAATTCATTTCAACACATTTCAAAAACACCCTTTAAATCTACTACAACAAAAATCTCCTTCAAAACTATTAAATTCGAAGAGGAGAAAAAAGTTTTCACTTAAGTCTTAGTTCATATTTTCCATGGAAGAGAATACATTGGCTTTTTATTTTTTTAAAGTATTACAACAGTGTCTGGATGGAACCACTAGCAGAAAGCTCCATTACCAAGTAATGAAAGGTCACGCCTGTTTAAGTGACACGGAGCTCGGGAAACTGAAGTATAGGCAGCTAAACAAATGCACTGAAAGTTATATGGACAACCAGTGACATAGCCAAGAGCAGAAATTGGGTCAACATAGCAATCTAGTGCCTTCTCTGCTACAC
>NW_008667489.1:0-3503 GCF_000695815.1 Acanthisitta chloris | reverse complement strand
ATGACTTGACTACCATAACACCAAGCAGTGAGACAATGCAGTTATGAAAGTGGGGGTGTGTGCATTATGACACATACTGTGATACAGAAATTATCAACAGCACACTTCTCATATCTCGATCTGATGTAATAATACAATGGATTAACCTCTTTTATTGAATACAATTACTTGTGTTATTGCTCAGACTCTGAGTTTGACAGTCTTGTCTTCCCTTTCAAAAGTCTCTCTTGCATGGGTGTTTCAGCCTGGAAAGCCCCCAGTGAGGGTAAAGCAAGCTGGCAGCAAAAATGAGACACTGAAACTACACAGCTTGACAAGACTTAAAATAAGCTGGTTCCCAAGAGCTCAGATATTAATACTGTATACAAAATGTGAACAGAGAATTAAGTACACCCTATCTACTTAACTTTTACAAGTCTGTACCATTATGGAGCTATTGAAACAGTCTTTTTTGTATCTGTTGTCTTCCTGAAGTGAGAAAATCGCACAAAGCCTTTATTTTTAAAATTACATAAAACCCTATGAATCACTAAGTCATATTTGCTAACATCCTGCAGAAAGACTTCAACCAGACAGTTTAGTGCAGAACACCACCTTCAGCCAAAGAATTTTTAGTTGGAAATCACATGCTGAAATACTGTCTTTCAAAGGACACTAACAAGGGATGTTACAGCAGTTCAGACTCATGAGGTGATCTAAAAAAGCCCCAAACTCACATCTTGTTAGGAGTAATTAACAATTGTATATTATTAATACTTTAATAATATCTTTGTTTTACTTTATTTAATAGCATCTTTGTTTTATAAATTAAAAAAGAGACAAATCACTTCAGCCCTCCCCCCCACCCATGGCAACATTATGCTACAGAAGACACTTCTCTTGCAACATTCTCTTGTTCCATGGAAAATACCATTTTTGAAAGAAAAGAAATTTCACCAGAAAGTACAACTTCACCGGAAGAACAATCAGGACTCTAAGTTCCACAAGATGCAGAGTTTCAAGGGATAAAGGAGCAAAGCTGTGATGTGCAAGAGACAGTAACAGATTTCTGGGAGAGGAGCAAGAGGGCATAACAGAGAACAGTGCTGTCAGCTCCTGTTTCTCTCATTCAGACAATCCCTTCAAACAATACACCTGATATATCTCTGAACTCTTCTAGCTCAAGATACAAAAATGTTTAGGTCTTATAATACCTGGGACATTAGGTAGAGTTTTTAATACCATGATACTTCCTGACCTTTTCTAACACATTCTTCTCACAAAGGCACTAAATATGTTTAACTGTTGCAAAATAACAGCACTGAAAGTCAAGCTTTCAGGGAAACTTTCACATACATTTTGTCCATCTTTGTTAAGCAAAACTTCCACTGCAAGCAGTTTCTGGCAACCAAAGTGATGCACCCAAGCAAACAGATTTGATGAAGGCCCTACCCTCAACTTGCAAGCAGCAATAAAATCTTGTGTAAAATCCCAGCTGCAAAAAAGTGATATTATACTCTCTGCAGTGCAGGTGCCAAACATCAACTTTCAGGTTTTTTGCCTTTCACCCATAACACCACCCACAGATATATTAGTGCTAAGCTCTTACAGAAAGACACATTAAACATGTTTCTGGCCTCTTTTGTATAAGAGCATGCTTTAAAAATAAAGCAAACCAGAAGAAAGTTAAATTAAAAGCCTAGGTTATAATTTCCCTAGCATTGTGAAAACAGAAGTAAGAAAGCTCTTCATCTGCACTTTTAAATTCATTCCACCACAAATCAGATTTCTGTCTTTATTTGCAATTTGAAGCAATTGTGTGCACACAAGAGCTTCCAAGAAGTGACTCCCCAGGATTTCGACGAGACTGAAAAATACAGCTTACACAGTGAGGAACAGAAAGCTTATTTTCAGACTCTTACAAATTAGGGCTGTTCAACTGTTCAGCTTGCTGCTGTGATTCATTACATGCTTGATCTCCATATAAACCATATCACAAGACGATCCATTCACGCAGTAACACTGGCATATTGCAGAGCAGCCGCACCAGAAGCGTCAGAAATGCCTAACTTCTGTCAGCCCATGATAAGAATACTAAGTAACAGGAGCCAAATTATACCTTGAGCTACTTTGTCAACTCAGAACGCAACGTTCAGGCAAATTAACCCCCTCACCCGTTCGAGGGCCTCTCCATGAGTTATGGATCAAGAACCCTGGATCCCTCCCCCTTCCCTTGAACAGAAAGGATTTCTCTCTTTTTAAACAAAAGGTAGCAACACCACCACTTCCATCCCTAAGCTTTTGTATGGAAGTCTATGGCCTTGTTTTCACATAAAGCTTTTAGACCTTAATTTCATGCCTGAGATTAAGGGAAAACTGTTGATTGATGAGAGGCATTAAAAGGGAAAAGTTCAAAGCTCAAATCGAGGTAAAATTTCCTTCAACATCTAAATTGGATGGGTTACATAAGAAAGCTTTAAATTATTAAAGCCTGCTGCACCTTTTCAAGAACACAAGAACAACCAGGGGTAACTTAAGCTTATTTCACTGCTTCCACATCAGATTCTCCATCGTCTTCAACAAAAATATGGGTGATTAACACCACATTTCAGTAGAGCAAGTTATGTTTTAAGTAACTTTTGGATTTTTTACAGCATAAGTACCATTTTAAATTCAATTGTGCATGGCATGGTAAAGCTCCAAATCGAGGCATGTCTTGAAGCTGTAACTGAAGAAGTTGTGGTGCTTCTCCACTTCCTATTTAAAACCCAAAGCAATATACAATCCAAGTACAGGAATTTAAGAAGTGGACTGATTATAAGATGCAGACTTTTGTGTACCCATCATCATCTAATTCACTACAGATGAACCTGAAACCTAGACCAATTAGAGTAGGATGCCTATAACATTTGTATACCCTGTTAGGGCATATGTCTCAAACTGCTAACCGCAGAACCAAACAGCATTTGAAAAAAAAGAGGGAAAAAAAAGAGAGGGGGGAGAAAATGCAAGCAAACTATCAGATTCTTGCATTTATGAATGATACTGAGAACTCGTGTTTCGTGCATGAGCTCTGCAACACCACAGCTCTGATATCAGATCTCTCTTTTGCAAGAGAGAGATCTGATAGGCACAGAAGGTACTGAAGGCTGGAGGAACAGAACCGTTTTACCGTACAACAGTCACCGAAGATTTTATTAGCGCACTGCTCGGTTCTCTCGGAGCACACAGGTGAGGCGCTTGACCCAAACCTCACCCGCGGCGATCAGCACCACACTCCCTGCTCTGGGAACAGCCTGTGCCCGGGGCACACGAGGCCCTGTCGCGGGGAGAGCTGTTACCTTCGCTACGCGGAACATTCAACACGTATCTGCTGCCCCGGGCGCCGCTCCCCTGCCTCCCCCGCGGCTCCGCTCGGGGACAGGGCGGGCACCGGGAGCTCGGCAGCTCCCGCGGGGACAGCGGGGGAGAGACAGGGAGAAGGACAGAGACAGGGAGAAGGAGAGAAGGAAGGGAGGGAGGGA
>NW_008667488.1:147005-156059 GCF_000695815.1 Acanthisitta chloris | reverse complement strand
TCTCCGGCCGAGTGCGCAGTGTGGTGACCGGCGCTCGCCTCGCTGACCGATCGCACCGGAGGGATATTGCGGGAGACTCCTGTGGGTAAGGTCATTTTATCCAGGCAAAAGCCCGGCATTGCTAAACTTGGTGGCGGGTGACTGAAATGGGCACTTTCGGGATTGCTGCATTACCCTGATGCGAGGGGCTCCAGCCGCTATTGGCAGTTGAGTGGAATAACTGCAGTAGGTCTTCTGGTGAGTGCTTTTTGCCATAAACTAAAAAAAAAAAAAAATAATTAAAAATCTCATCCCTCTCTATTCATGCACACTCTGGGTTTGGGAGAGTACTGTAAAAGCAAGGAGTCTTTCATTTCCCCTCTTTTTATTTTCGCGGTAGTAATGTATTTAACTGAAAAGGGTGTGTGATAGTAAAGAAGCTCTCCGTGATGGAATCTAATTAATATGAGATCCGATCCCATCCGTTGGTTAAAAGAAAGATTTCCAACTCTGTGCAGCGTTCTGCTGCATTTCTTAGCTGCAATGGAGGTAGAGAAATCCTGCTTTTCAAGTTGTTAAACTTTAAGGTGGTGATCCTTATTGATCGTGGTACAGTGCTCTGGTGTTAAAAGGGTTAAATGTCACTGGTAATTTGGGATTACAACTGTTCCTGTAAATCCTGCAAGGAAATTATAAACTGAGGGATGGTAAGGACAAAAAAAATACCTCAGTTTGAGAATAGAGAAATATCGTAAATGTCACTAGCCTGAAGATCTCTCATCCAGCAGCTCTTACAAAATATTTTTTTCACCCAATAACTTACCTACTGAAACCTCAGACCACGTGTATGGGAGCTGGAAGATGTGCAAACAGGGAAGCTATCTTCGGTATTTTATACATACATGCATCTAGCTGAGGGACTGTGTGGGAATTCATTCCTGTTAGTTGTGATGTGAAGCGAGACAGGGAGAAAAAGGAAAAGATCTTAAGAACAGAAGCAAGCAAGGGAATCACTTCATCCTTAACAGACTTAAAGGGATCCGAGCAATGCACATTGGTAATCTTTCTCTGCAAAATCAATTCTGATAGAGGGAATGGGGGAAGGTTGAGGGAATCGATAGTGATGACGTTGTGCAGTGCAATGCACTGCAATGCTAAAGTTACATAGTGTGTGCGAAAATATGTACCCTTATGTACTGCTGGTGGGTTCATGCATAATGGATGGAAGAAGATATGCAGATCTGTCTGTAGGAAGATGGATGTATTTGTGCAAAGACGGCGATTATGTAACTTGATTACATCAGTGGCATCAGTCGCCGATAGTGGAATAATATGCGTATTGATCACTTGGGTTAACTTTGGAGCGCTCCCGGCAGCGGGGGTTGGAGACCTGGGCAGAGGAGGGGAGATCCTTGCTCAGCTCCTGACAAGGGGTTTGCCTCTTGCAGGCTGCCTTTTGCATCAGCGTGCTGCTGGCGGAGTTTCCCTGGGACAGGGAGTTCACGGAGGAGGAGGAGGAGGCTGCCGAGGCTCTGGCTCAGCCACACCCGGGGAGAGGGTTCCCGAAGAGCCCCCGCGAGGCTGCACAATGGTCCCATTGAGCAGCTCCGGCTGCGCGCTCCGCGGCAAGGTCACTCCACAACCTGGGACTTCAGTGCATGGCAACAGCTGAGCGGAGGAGGAACAAACCCGAAATTAAAATCGATCCTCCTCCTCCCCCCTCGCCGTCGCCTGCCTCCAAACACGTCGTTCTGCTGACCCCTCTTCCAGTGCTCAAGGCAGAGCTGGTGCCTCTTCGCCCCGAGTGTGTGCGGCTCCCAGCATAGATAGCGTTGTCTCTCTCTCTCTCCATGTGTGCTATGAGTGCCTCGCAGCTTTGGCAGGGTGCTGCTTCAGTATGCTGGAGTACAGCATGACTGACTTCAGGAAAAAGTATTGACAGATACGACAGCCTAATATACCTGTTACATTTACAGGGAGCCTAAAAGGTGGTCCATTAGCACATTTTGAGCATCTCAGGAGTGATGAGTAGGTGAAGAGCAAAGGTGGGACAGGAGTCCCATCAGTTTAACTCAGATGGACTTTTTTAGCAAATTGTCCACAAAGATAGTAGTATCAGGATATGCTTTAATACCCATTTTAGAATCCTGAATCACTATCCCTATCTGTTTAGGGGGAGAAGGGGGAAGAGCACTCCTTGAAGACAGATAAGCTTGCAAAGGCACTGCTGAGGCCCCATACCTCTAACAGATGCATTTTCTGAAAAATGTAAGCCTGATGAAATCTTAACTCAGCTGAAATGAGTGATCTTATCATCCCTGACCTATGTCCTTCCCCACTTCACTCCGAATTTATTCTAGCAAAATGTCACTAAAATACTTTTCAGTTAAGAAGAGGTGAGAGCAGAGTGGGTTTTACATCTCTTGATAAACATGATCTTCACATACCTACTAGATTTAATGCACTATCAAATTCACAGTAATTTTGCCCTGGAACCAGCCTGAAGAATCATTTTTTCCTCTGCTTCCCAGAAAACATCAGTATTTGAAAGTTGGTTCACCATTAGTTCATGACTGTTTTCATATTTCTGGAGGATAACTCTGGGCAAGAACTAATAAATCCAGCTGATGTAGTTTAGAGTTTGACATTCATAGTGTGTACTGAGTAAATTGGAAAAAAAGGATATGAAGTTAACTCTGTTTCCATCCTTCAGGGGTCAGAATAACACTATGGCAATTCCTATGCATTGCTACAGCTCTTAAAATTTTCAGAAATGTCCATGGCATGCACTGTTCTGCCTCACATGATCACAGGCATGCTCTTTCCATTGATTCCTTACAGGACCTCTTGTGACACACAGGCTACATACCTGTAGCACTCATCTTAAAGGAAAGCACAATTGTCTACAGAAGGTGTTATAAAACTGGTGCTGTAAAAGAGTAGGCATTGACAGTGTGGGAATGTATCACATGGTACATGTAAAGTGGCATGCAGCATGCAAAGATTTGCAAATTCAGGATAATAGAGAGTAGTAAGCAAGCAAGTTTTAATTGTAGATTAATTTTATTGTTCCAGTTAGCAATATCTGCTTGGTAAAAGTAGAGGGTTTCAGTTCCAATGCTATATCTGTTCAGTTTGCACCAAATACAGCTTATTTGAGAGGAAACTTTCCTTGCTGAAGTAAAGCTGTAAATCACTCGGACAAATGAAGAGAAAATGTGAAGAGAAATATTTACATAAAACATTCCCAGGCTCCAAATCTCAGACCACTGAAAGCAGTGAGGATTTTGCCACCCACTCCACGCTAACGCTGGAGAGCTGCTTTTAAAGAAAACAGCAGTGCCTGAAGAATAATCTCAGTGCCTCCCTCTGAAAGGGCAGGTTTCTGACTGTCATTGTCACTGAAGACAGTAGACTTGTTTCTCTGCTGATAGGAAATTTTGAAACATCCAGGGCAGATCTTAGTGAAGCTTTTTTACTGTTCATTGATATTCTTGTTATGTATTCAGAGTAATTTCTATGACTATTATGTTGAACTCACGTATTGGGAAACAAAGCAATAGAAAGGGCAAGTGACAGGTTTTCCTTCAGTCTATTTGCACTTACAGAGGAGTGTTTGGATATACTCCTGTGTTTCATAACAGCTATGATCTTTAGCAGCTGGGAATCTTTTTATTTTTATAGTACACGCTGCATGATAATATATGGCAATTGAAACATCCAAGCTCTGATTAATATGATTAAAAACTAGCAACGTATCTAGTGGTGCTGAAGTTGTAAAGTTTAATTATAGAGGCACCATTTGCACAGCTATAGATAAGGTTGTGTCAGCATTTCTATGATAAACCTCTATCTTGTTTCCATCCATTGTGTCAGGGGTCCCTGAATTCACAGTAGAGACCATAATGGCTGTTTAGGTTACTGTCATGGCCTGTCAGGTCAGTAATCCATATGTTTTGTAAGTCTTTATATGAATGTCTACAGCAACACCAAAGCAGCCATTATGCTCTATCAGTTCAAGTGTGTGCTTCTTTTATGTTAAAATATAATTAAATATGAGGTGATGTACCACAGTGACTCAGGAGGGATCATTTAATGTATAATTTTTTATGCACTTTCATATTGTTTTCATATTCCTAAAAAAAACCCCCAAAACCCCAGGTGAGATGCAGCAGTGAATTCTACTTGTGACAGCTTAAAATTATTGCACAGTTAGGTGAAAGCTCTTTTGGGGGGCAGGGGGGGCAAAGAATTAAAATGAAAGCTTATGTGTTTTTAATGTTAATATTCAAGCTTTGCATATTCCCCTGAGGTAGTCACATATGGAACTTCATCCTGCAGAAGGGGAAAATCCTGTGTTATTTGCCAAGGCTCTGTAAGACCAGGACAAGGAAATTAGGTAGTAATGGTTCTCTGTTTTAACATCAACTGCTCTGTTTTTCTAGGTCTCACTGTACCTGTGTTATAGGCACTCCTAGGTCATTTCATGGTGTTACACAGCACACTATTTATGCCAATAACTAGGTCTGAACAAACGAACCAAGGGCATCAGTCTTACTACTTTATGTGTTCAGAAATTTCATGCTTATGAGACCAGCACACAGATACACAATAGTTCTTCAATGGTTGTAGCATCAACTGCAACAATTACTCACAAAGATTTTTTGATTGGGAATGAAGAAGGAGGAAGGGAGAAAGTGAAAATACTTAGATTTTTGCCAAGGCAGTAGATACTATTTCCATTTTATTTTTTACTTTTGGGCATAATTTAGGAAATGCTCAATGTAGCTTCTGAAAAGAAACACAGAAACCTAATTTATGCATTGAGAAGACTGATAGAATCTCTGCAAATCTATACAATCAGCAGTCAGACAAGGGGTAGTGCTGCTTGGCAATTGGATTGCAGTGGTGTCAGAAACTTTTCTGTTCTCTGGTCCTTCACAGCTGTCCACAATGAATAGAGCATTGTATAAGAGGAAGAAGATGGAAACTAACAGAATGGGTTAAAAAAGGGGGCAGAAAGCCTTAGAAATATGCTATGGCAAAGTATGTCCTCTCTCTTCCAAGATGGAATATATTTGTGTATTACTCTTGTCTGTTCTTTACTAGTGATATCCAGATGCTTAAAGTTACTGCAGTTCCCAACTCCCAGTGCTCTATTTTTTTAGGGGAATCCTTCAACTCTTCAGTCTGAGGGCCACCACCTTTTTGTTTTCATGCGTTTCCAGTGACACAGTGATACTGTGATCTCTCAGTTGGGGTAACTTGAGGTGCTTCTCCATAAAATAATAAATGAGTGGGAGGAACTAGTGGCAGGGGAAAGAATGTTTTCTGTTAGCTGAAAAGCCTGAGAAGTCAAGACTGATAATTTTAGGAGAGACAGATAATTTACAGAAATCAAATTTTCCTCTGACAATGCACAAACTTTAGAATTTCCAATAAAAATCTCACAATGCGCTTACAAGACTGCCACTTATAAAGCTAGTGCAACTGCCAGGTAAAACCTCAATATCTCTTTCACCTACTGAGTTCCACTTAGTAATGTATGCTTGGAGTTTCAGTAGCAATTTCTACTCAATCCCAACCAAAAGTTAAGACTGTTTCAAGTAAAATAAAATCATGATATTGTGCATCCATTGTAATGTGCAGGGAAAGGCTTCTGCTGGTGAGGTGAGGAGTGAGCTTCACTGGCTGTGACCTGTCTGGGTTTCCAGACCAGTTGCCTCAGACTGAGAATTGCTGTGCCTGAACTGTGTAAGAGACCTGTATGCACATTTGTCCCTGCCTACATCCATTTGACAGCGCATCTTTACTGGATTTGACTCTGAGCTCAGATCATATGTCTCAAGGATAATTCCTACACCAAGAAGATCTGTCGGTATGATGGAAACTTTGGGATGGAGCCACAGTGTCTGCACAGGAATGTGTTTGGCCAGGATGCTTTTGTGTGGCACTGATCCCTGGCAACAGTTTCAGCCTTGTGTCTGTCAGGTTGCTGTTCAGTGCCCTGAATTTTAGCATGGCAGCAGAGCACAGCTGTTACCATGTAGCACCTTGGCATTCTGCATCCTGGACTTTCCTTTAGTGCTTTCTGGCTGCCTCCTCCTACATTAATTTTTATTTTTTTTAATCTTCAGGAAATCTTACCTTTGCTCATTTTAGAATAACATGACTGGAAATGCATGGCATTTCCTTTTCTGCAGGTTGTGTGAGTGATGGAGATATGTGTGTGTGCATCAATCTGTCAAGAAGATTTGCATGTTCAGTATACACAGAGTTTATTTTGTTCAACATCAACAAATCAGACAAGGCCTGTGAACTTTCTATTGGACATTTTTTTGGGGTGTCCCATAGCTGAAGGTGGTGTGCTTACACCAGTGTTAAGTCAGGTTCAGTGATTGGCACTGTCTCTTAGCACATGCATATATATTTAGTTATATACGTGTATACATGCACAAATACATATACCTACTTATGTGTGTGCATACGTGTGCATTTACTGCCATACCTATGCATTTACTCACGTAAATTCACAGAGGAAGACTGAGATCAAGCCATAAAGTGAAAGTACTCTAGTTATTTCTTATGCTAAATGTAGGAAACAAAGCATAATTCAAACAGTAGCTGTCTTTGAGGTTGATTAAGTGGGTTTTTTTTCCTAATGATCTGTAAGTGGAACTTCATTGAAGACAGCACAAATTTATTTTGGGATGTCAAAACAGAAACATACTTTGAAAGGACTATCAAAGTTCACTACTCAGGGCTATATGGTATAATCTGTAAATTGCAAAACATACATGGTAGCACTTTGGAAGATACAATCTGAATGTTTTCTGTATGCCTCTCCACAGAATTACAGGTATTATAAAAAAATCTCTTGTCCATTGTTATGGAAAAGCTCAATCAGAGTATTTGCTCATTTCATAGCAGAAGACAGCTATGTCTGTTACAAAAGAACTGCAAAAGTTTGTTTAGTATTTCTTGTGTAACACTTAGCAACTGTTGACTTTCATATTCAGGATGAATAATATGTCTGCCTTTGGTCGCTTCTTATCCAAAAAACTATTTAGGAAGGAAGAAAGGACCAGAGAATGACAGCAAAAAGAAAAGTCTTCCACATGAAAAGATTCCCATCTGAAGAAAGAGATGAAGGTTTTGTTTCATTCAGACAAAAGAGAAAGATATGATATGGGAGAACAAGGGATGCAGTAGGGAATGCCAAAGACTATTGAAAGATACTTTAGGTTTTCTTATATATTGTTTCCCTGATGACCAATAAAGTTTAATTGTGACAAATCTAAAATAAGTAAAGGAAAGCACTCCTTTACAAATCCTTCATCTCTTACTGACAGGATACCATGAAGAGAAAGGTCTAGTAAAATAGAATGGCTTGATATAAAGAAGGTTTTAAAACTTTGCATTGTAATAGATACCTAGGTAAGAACATTATCAGCCTGTGCAGCAGATAGTTAGAAGGCTATCACCTTGTGTACCCCAGTTATAGTGTAATCAGTGGATGTATGTGTCTGTGATTTCTCAAGTGTTAAAGGATGCTTTTTCCAAAGGATTTGCTACTGGCTTTCCTTGGAGGTCCGCTCTCTTACTAGGTGGACTGTGTGTTCTTCACTACCTGTTCATTTTACAAACCCAGCAATTGTGGTACTGCTTAATAAAGATTTTATTAATGCTGACTGGGCAACCTAATTTTGCTGTTTAAGTCCTCATTACTAAAGTCCTGATCCAAAATCCACTGAAGGAAGTGGAAAGATGCCCACTGCACTCAGTAGGTGTTGGATCAATCTCCAGCTTTATCATCTAATTTCCTAAATTTTGTTAATTTCTGTGAAAAAAACCCTCATGCTGCTTCTTATCTTTAATAAGATAACATTGATTAGAATAAGAAAATCTTGTAAACTTTAGCAGAATTCAATAAAGATTCAGTATGTTATTGACAGCATAATCAGTCTCATTAATTTCCACCATTAAAGGATAGGCAACCCTCATATGTTGTTTATTCATAGGAAAGGAATGTCTAGATTCTTTCAAGGCTATTGCACCATCTCTGATCTCCAGTACTTTCAGTTGCTGTAAAGCTCTTTAAAATCAATTGCTAAAAATATATGTAGGATTGGTGTACATGCTGAGCTAGTTCTTTCTAAAAACTTGTCAGGTTAATAAAATTACAGATATGTTTCAATCTTTAATTAGTTTAACTTATCCTCCTCCATATTGCCTCTTCAGTGCTTTATAATGTATATTCTGTCCATGGACAATTGCATGGCTAAATGGAGAGACATTACTTCTCTTTGTGGCTGTTCACTTACAAGGGACCTTCCTTAATTAGTGTTTTCTCTAGATTGTGTCCATTGATAGTATCACTTAATGCTTAAAACTTCCATATTAGCTAATGCAATGTATATCTTTTATTTCTTAAGTATCCTAAAATCAGTTTGCATGTTTGGAACAAAGACAGAAATGATGAGGGTATGTAGGAAAAGAAGCTGAGTTTCCACAAAGGCTCTGAACTTGAGGCACTGTCTGTCATTACTGCAGAAGACATGCTTCCAGGGGCAACTGAGAGCCAGATGCTAACTTTAGAATCCATGGTATCACTGTAAATTTTCCCCCTGTAGTAAAATTAATATTTATTAAAATTAATTTGTAGGTATTGGA
The DNA here is from genome assembly GCF_000695815.1 of Acanthisitta chloris. NCBI lineage: Eukaryota > Metazoa > Chordata > Aves > Passeriformes > Acanthisittidae > Acanthisitta > Acanthisitta chloris. The sequence goes on along the minus strand of NW_008667488.1, from coordinate 147,407 downwards.
CCTTCAGGGCCTGAAATTAGTCCCTTTCACTAGTTCCAAATATTGCTTCTCTGTAAAACTTTGCTAAATTTGTCCATGCTTCAGTTTCCTGTCTCTAAACTCTGACAGACAAAAATACTTCCTGCCTTCTTGTCTTTTTTAAGTGTTTCATCTATTAATAATATAAACTCTTTGTTTAGGATTAATTTGTAGGTATTGGACCTTCAGGGCCTGAAATTAGTCCCTTTCACTAGTTCCAAATATTGCTTCTCTGTAAAACTTTGCTAAATTTGTCCATGCTTCAGTTTCCTGTCTCTAAACTCTGACAGACAAAAATACTTCCTGCCTTCTTGTCTTTTTTAAGTGTTTCATCTATTAATAATATAAACTCTTTGTTTAGGATTTCTATTTTATATGAAGTAA
>NW_008667488.1:137780-146984 GCF_000695815.1 Acanthisitta chloris | reverse complement strand
GGTAATGTCAATTTCTCCTCCCTTCAGTGGAAATTCAATTTTTTTGCCAGCCCTTGAAAGTCATGGAAAGTATTTGCTTTCTTCCAGCCTCCAGGAAAAAAAATTTCCATGTTGGTTGGAGGGTGGATTTTTAAATATTTTTTATTTAGTTAGTACTTAGATTTTGGGAAGATTGAATCAAAGATGCCATTTTAGACATAAAATTTTAATGAAAACTTTTCAGTATAAAATCAATCAGGGAAGATAATTTCAGAGCACTTAATGCAAGTTCTTAGTAGAACAGGACTCTCAGCTAAGGTCTTTAGATGCTAAATAATACAAATATGAAAATAGTACTGTGAGTCATACTACTGGGGGTGGCTGGGTCAGCTGCCTGTTTCCTAAATACTAATCAGTCTTTTTAATTTAAGATTACCTCACTATTCATCTTCTTCTTTTTCCATGTTGCCTGAATTAATTGCATATAAAATATGGATGGGCATAGATCAAAGTTAGCTTGTGTTTTTCCTTTTTTGGTAGGGTTCAGGTATAACACACCTAGTTAACAGAACAAAAATGCTAATAGTAATAGGTCTTTCTGGTTTTGATGTTGAACTTTGACCCCATGTTTGGTTTTATTCATCAAATCTTAATCCAGTGCCTGGGGAGTTGTGGGAAAGACTGCTGTTGATCTCAGTGTGTAGTGAATTAGATTTGGGATTCTTCAAATCTTAGCAGCAAGGTTCTCTTATTTCCTGCAGTGCATTTGCCTGTCGGTGCAGAGCCATCACCTGCTGCACGCTCTCGGGTACTGACTGCCTTTGTGAAGACCAGTTTTCCCAAAGGGAAAGCTGAAGCAGAGCAGCTCCTGTTTCTCAGGGAGGTAATCCCAGAGGTGAGGGAATCTCGGGTTTCAGATGTGAAACCTCTGCTGTTTGTTTGGGCTTGTTACTGGAGTTGACAAGCCATGCTCAGTGCCATCCTTTGGGTTAATTCCAGCTGACGAGGCTGGACCGTAGAGCTTCCCCATCACAGCGTCCGCAGGAATACCCCGGCCAGCAGCTCTGTGCCCCCCACAACCTGTCACCTGGAGACTCATGGTTTCCATTGCTTTGTTTAATAGAAGACATTTTGGCTGCTCTGAAGAATCTCGTGCTTGCTGATTGGGAATAATATTAAGTGAAGCAAGGGTAAACCAATTTCACACAGAAACTCCTTTTGGAGCTCTGTGTTTCGTCAAGAGGAATCTTAGAGTAACTCCAGTGAAGCTGTTTCATTCAGCTTGCCAGATTGAGTCCAATATGAACCTTCAACATAGATATTATTGCATTAATTTTAATGAGTAAAAATCACAGACGTATTACTTATTTAATTAACATAGCAAACCCCATTGTCAGCAAGCAAAGAAGTTATATTGCACAGCCACTCTAATGCAATCACAAGAGTATACTTTATGGCTCTGAGAATATAATTTTCTTGTTAAAAACCTTTGATGTTTCTTTAAATATCTAGAAACACAGGAAATGTGTAAATAAGGCTTGCCAGCCATCTCAAATGCATCGTATCAAAATGAATCTTCTAGCTTTAATCTGTGTTTCCTTTGATGGTTTTCAAGAAATGCTGATATATATGTACAAGCATATATATGAATATGAGCAGAGGTATACGTGTAAATACATAACTTGTGTTATAAAGTCATAGGTGTTAATAAGTGTTAGTATTGAAAATCCAGCCATTGTATCAATTTTCATGTGTTCCTTTTTATCATTTTAGTAACACAGTTAAGGGCTGTTTTTCCACTAGAGTTTCACTTTGCCGCTGCTTTCTTGCCTGGTCCAACTCACTGTTACACAGAAAATGCTCTTTTGATTTGTTCTTAGGGAATTTAAGAGCACTGTATTGGACATTCACTTACTCCACCAAGACCCACTGTTCAAAGTCTCACCTGCATGTCTGGTTTAGACCTACATGTGTTTTTCCATCCAAGCTCCTTCATGCATTACCACATGAGCTAGTTCAAAGTTTCTGGAAATCAAGGAGTCCAGAAACCACTAGTCAGTTGAATGACAGTATCTTGACATGTGCAAGACAGGTTACTGTCTCTGTGTTAGTGCTGAATTCATAACTCAGAGGGAGTCCTGTGTTTCATAAAATAGAGGAAGCTGTGGGCAGTTCATCTCATAGGTTGGCAGGAGCTGCTTGCGGTGTAGAAGCTGTGTAGATGGGTTTAGAGTACTGTAGGAGTCAAGATTTTAACACATATTTTGGTGTGTTTAATCCCACACTGCCACAGACTATGAGAACCATTGCTTGAAAGCAATATATATAGCCAGACTGTGGTTTATCTAATAATGAAACCCAAATGTGAAAAGGCAAGTGTAAATATAACATAGTCCAAAGTTTATCAGGCTGTCTCAGTGCCACCTGAAATATGGAAATAAGTGAATTTATTGTTTATTTGTTAGGAATTGTGATTCTGCAGTCTTTGCTTTTGCTGTTATTTTTGGTGCTGTGATTTTAACCCCTCAGAGTGCTCTCAAATAACCTTTCAACCTTATGCTTTGTTTTGATGAATGGGGATGACTGAATTTTCAACTAGAGACAGTTTTCTGTAGCATTATATTCTATTTTTTCTACCAAAATTGTCATAGTATTCTTAGCTTAAAAGGAAGTTTTTTATTGATTTATTCTTTTACTTGAAATTTATAGTATAAAGGTTATTGAAGGATATAGGAAAAATAGTAGAGTAAAACTCTGTTCAAATAATGCAATTTTTTCACCCCAAAACTTTTGAATTTGTTTTCAGGATTATCTATTAAATGTTTAAAAAACCCCAAACCAAAACCCACTTAACTTCCCCCTGAAGACACGGGGAAGAGGCATGCCAGAATAAAAGACAAAGTTTTGTAATTAATTTTAGATCCACATTTCTTTAAATCCATAACCTGTTTTAAATTGAAAATTGTCTTTCTGCTTATGCTAGAGGGCAGACAGCCCCTGTTACTGTTTAAAGCATATTTTTAGGATAGCTTCAGTATGAAGGGGCCCAGTTTCTGTTGAGTGATTGTCAAGGAATAAAAATTAAACAAACTATGCTGTCCAGCAACACTCACTTTCCTTTAGTTGTTCAGAAGTAGTTGGAATACAGCAGAAAGCATCATCACTGATCTCAGTACTAAAATAGTATAGTATAGTGTAGTGCAGTATAGTATAGTATAGTATAGTATAGTACTGAATATACTTCTAGGGGATTCCATAAAGTTTAGTTTATGGAACTCAGTGGTTTTGTAATGGAGTTGTTGGGGTTTGACACATGGAGTGACTGATTTTAGCAGGAGGTTATGTTTTGTTGGTCAGGAATTCTAGCCCACTTTTGCTGTTACATGGTGTGTGTGCATAGCTTTTATCATGACCAGAATCTGTAATACATGCATGAAACCAGAACTACTTTATCAGTTTCCATGAGGAAATGTGGACTTCACTGTCTCTGGCTGTATACACCTCTTTTTAAGTTAACACTAAATTTAACCTGAAAACAAAGTCATAGGGGGAAAATATCCTTAAATGGAACTGTATTTTATGTGCTGTGATACACAAATAAATATATGGTTTACCTTCAGCAATGTGGAATTTATTTAACTCTTATCAGTTGAGACATTCTAGCTGTCACCAGTCACAGCAATTGTGACTCCCTTCTGCATGCATTGCTTACAATACATGAAAATTCTGTATTTATGTAGCATGTTGTTCCTGAGATTTCATACCCACGATGGGCAATTAGCTGTATAGGTGCCCATTAAAATAATGGGAGCTCTGCAATTAGATTTTGTGGCAGGTTTTGGCAAAGTTCAACCTCTTTTTAGAGGCAGATTGTGTGCTGGCAGTGCCTGGATGACAGGGATGGTGTCAGGTGCCCCAGATGGGTAGGCATGGGATGTGCAGGCAATGCTGAATGGTGCTTGGAAAGCCACTGGCAGTGATCAGGAGAGCACTGCTTTCCCATCTTGTGCAGCCCTGTAGTTATGGCACGTGCTATCTGATGGCTAACAGACATGGGGAGGGCTGCTCTAGAATGGATATTAAAGAAAGACTATTAATAATTAAGAAATTGAGAAATCCTTGGTGTCGGGCAGTGGCCTCTGACAAGACTTTTAGTTGATCGCAATCTTTTCTGTTGCATGTGTCATCCCTAAGATCTCCCTGCCTCCTTGGCCAGTGTCAAGCCTTGGCTCAAGGTCAGCTCCCAAGTGCAGGAGAGGAATTGGCTGGATGGCTGCCCCTCCACCGCAGCTCTCTGGGGCCAGCTGGCTAGGCAGCAGGAAGAGGGGTGGCAAGCTTGTGCAGGTTTTGGCTGCGATAGAGTTAATTTTCTCTGAGTGGTGGAGAGCAGTTCACAGCCACACTGCCCAATGCCCATGCCCTCTCAAACAGGTTGGCCAGGACTACAGTATTTGTCATTTGGCTTTGGGTTCCTCCTCAGCCACCCGTGGTGGACTCCTACTTTTAGTTATTAGTATTGGTGTTGGTTTTTTCTGTGTAGGCTTTTGGGGTTATTTTTAGTTGATACTGTGTGAAGTGCAGCCTCCTCAGCATGATTGTTTTTTCAGGCACAAAACTGGTCGTAGATGTTACATGTTCTAGGCTATGTGCAGGGATAGGCTTAGGGATAGGGTGGTGTCAGAGGACTGTTCAATACAGCCCAAACCAAGCCTGTTGCCTTGGTACTAGAGGCAATCCTTGGAGTGAACTGTCTTCCCTCACCTGTTGCCTCCGAACAGAAACCAGCAGTGAACTCACATCATGCAGTGTTGATGATGCGTGTGAGGGAGTTCACTCAGGGGCTGCATTACTTGGCAGTGCAGATGTATTGCCTGACTTGATTCCTGGGAGCAGAATGGGGTGATAGCACTTCTCACCTCATTGGCGCACTAAGGGAAGAGACACATTACAGACTGTGAGATGGTAAGATGTGGTAAAATAGGGTGTTTTGCAGTGTGAAGAGAGCACAAAAGACAGACTCCTGTCTGAGAAGACTGATGAGTTTCCTTCAGTAAAGCGTTAATACGTGCTGTATTCCTCCTCTGAAATGCAAACTAATAATCACAGGCTCTGCAGTTGTTTCTGGGGATTTTGTTATGCAGATGGTACTTTCTGATCATCACAGTGTAAGACTCATGCACACGTGAAAGAGAAGAGTAAAATGGAGAGGGGCAATCTAACTGAATATGAAAAGCATATTTATAAACAGATATTTATTTCCCTCAGATAAATTAGCTCGCTCTTAGCATTACACATTGGAGCTCAGTCTGGCTATATCTGAATTTATAAGATGCATATGCTTCTTTTTTTTATTGCCTTTTGAAAAGCCTCAGAAACGTGACTGCCATCAGTAAGATGCTGTTGAGACAGGTCCATGCAGTGCTGTGTACCTTTCCCCCCCTGTTTTCTCTCATCAGGCTGGGTAGGTGTGTGCCTGCTGCTCTCTGAATCAGAACTTGGAAGGCAAATGGATCTCTAGTGCAGGTCTCATTTGGGGCATCACCCTGTAACACAGATGCACTTCAAAAGTAAGCTACAAAGCTTCTTGTTCCTGTAGACTGCTTTCCACAAATTGTCCTGCCAAAAAGGGGCTAGTGAAACAAAGGTTTGGTGAAATAATTCCATTGAAAAGCAGCATTTGACACAGCCATATTTCCCATTTGTAGGAGAACCACACTGCACTCAGCTCTCCAGCAAATCATGTTTGTTCAGCAGATTTCAATTACGGGTGTTAGTGCCTTTAAAGGCCAAGCTGGACTTCTTCCACAGCAGATATTTTATTTTCCTCTCCATAGCTCCATAAAATGTCTTTGTACAGACAAAATGTGCATCTGCCTATACCCTCAGAAAGCTTTTATGGTTAAGTTGTGGAAGAAATTCTTTTACCTTGCTCTATCTGAATTGGCAATAGTGAGTGCTGTGGGTGAAAGCAGGCATTGTGGTTAGGATTTGGATTGGAACAGGGATTTTAATACTGGTGGAGGAATTATTATTTATTTCTATTACAAGATTGCCCATAATCATCCAGTTTCCATTTCGTTCTGTATTGTGCACACTCAGAACCTGTTCCATACAGCATACAAGAGAGAGAAATTGGATAGGGGCAGCTGGGGGGGACAGGGTAATAACAAAACCATATTGGCAACACTATTGACAATAGCTGTCAGCTACCACTTCCTTCTCAATTTTTTGTGGGCATCACAGTGGAGAAGGGGTTTGAAGGAGCAGAGGATAGAGTTTGTCTTTTTAGTCTGCTTGAATGGTTGAAGAAGACTATATAAAGTCACCTCAGGCTTAATTTCATAGCAGCCAATTCTCACAAATTGTCTGTAGGAAGAGCACAAAGTGTCTAGGATGCCAGGCCACCTGCAGATGTCACCTAAGAAAACAGCCCAGTTTTCATTGGACTATCAAAGCAATTAACTGGCTCAAAATCACGGCGATTCGTTAAGGTGATTTTAACTATGACAGAAGAAGTTTCTGCAAAAATTTCCATGAGCCTTTCAGAACTCTGTGTCATAACTTTTTCCCCTGTTGGTGAAATCCCAGTATTTTAAGTTTAGGAAAACAGAAGACTAAACTATCACTAATGAGGAGGAAACCATAATTTCCTACTACACAGAATTATTTGAATAAAATATTTGGGTTCTTAGTTTGAATTTGGACTTTTGCCCTCATATTAATAAGAAAGTTTTAATCTATTTGAAGGATTTTTTAATTTTTAATGCAGACTTTGTGTCATTTTACTTTTTTTATAATCAGAAGGTCACATGGTACCAAATGAAACACCTTATGACAATCTGAATTGAGTATATCATTATTACCTTTATCAGTCAAAAAAATTAATTGAATTGTGAGTATTGCTCATAGATCATGATGTCTGCTTTTGAAAAATGCATTGACCTATAAATTGCCCTCTAGTAGCCATCCCCAGACCAGACAGGAGTTGCTAAAAGAAATTTGTAGGAAGATGTCTTCTGAATGATGAGTGTTTGCACAGTAAAGCTGAGTAAGAAGGCAGCTATTCAAAGCCCCTTGTAAAAGATTTTTTTGTTAGATCTTTTTTTAAAAATTACAGTTTTCTATTTCTAGCATGAATTAACATAATTCACATACAAGATATATTTAATTTCTTTTTTTTCTGCCAAGTTATTTCCATGTAAGACAGGACACTGTTGGAATGTAATACTAACCACCGCATGAATTTATAGGAACATGTTCCTGGTGCCACATTAGTTTTTACCTAAATACAGTAAAATTGTTCAATAGATGAGTGATTACTGAAACGAGTTGTCTCTGTATTTATTTTTTGAGATTTATTTTGCAATGATTCATAAACTTTAATTCTCAGCTGTTTTATAAACCCTATCATTTTCTACTCAGGATATACTCCAGTTTTTAATGTATGCACCCATTCTTAGGAATAGAGGACAGGGCCTTATTGTTATGCAGTCCCTTCTCCCTCTTTAAACAGTTTTCTTTTAGATTTGTCCTTCTACTCTGTTTTCTGCTTTCAAGGCCAAAATAATTGCTGGACAGCTGAGACTCAGTGCCCTTTAATTGACATGGCTTTTCCTCTGACTCGTGTCTGTTCCCTGACGGTATACAGAAAGCAGTCATAGCTTCTTTGATATTTATCACAATAAACAAGCTAAAATTTTCTGTTCTAGTTAGACTTCTATTCCCCTTATGTGCTTTAGCAGCTGTCTTTGCATTTGTGATCTGAGTTCATCTTTTGGAGAATACTGGCCAAAAGTCTCTGCATTATGCCAGTCTTGCTAGTGTTGTATGCAGTAGGTCTCCCACACACCCATCTTAAAATACAGGTGATAAATTTGCAGCTGTTCAGTGATATGTCATTCTGATTTGTCATTTAAAATATTGTGCTTATTACATACAGATTTGCTGACACTCAGCATGTAACAGCATTCTGCTTTGCTGTGAGTCTGTGGCTGCCCCAGCCAATGCTGAGAATCTGCCTAGTATCTGAACAGTAGCCAAAAGAATTGCTCTCTCTGCTATTCCAAGTGTCCTTAAAAGTGGTGTTTCTTCAGGCAATGTGGGGAATGGCATTAATTGTTCATAGCTTAAGGCAGATTAAAAATTCATCCCAGTACCAGAAGGATAGACTATTTCAGTGCTGTTTCATAGTATATATTATAGAGGGTATCATGGTGTACCTACTAGTATCTAGGTATGTAAGATTGAACAGGTCAGTTTTACTCAGGGAATATGAATACATTCACTGAATCACCAGAAATAGTGATATGTGTGAAGCAGAGACCTCATTGAATATATCCTATCTTACCATAACAAGACACTGTATTTCTCATTGGTTCCTATGGTTATCAGATACTATTTAAAAATCCCCTCCTCTCAGCTGCAAAACCATGCCAGCAAATCTGGCATTTTAATGCTAGTCACAAACGCAGCTAAGAAAAATTTTGACTTTTTTTTTTATTTCAGACTTACAGAAACTTCATATGGCATATATTTAGAGTGGCAATACTCAGATACTTCATCATTAAATAGTCAAGAAATAGAAGAATTATCTATCTGCCATTGGAAGAGTATTAGCTTCCAAATAAAGGGATTCTAGGAAGTCATGTGACAGTAAAGTGTTATATCACTATGATATCTTGCATGCAATTAAGCTTTACTGAGAACATAAAATTACAGTATATCCAATGTGAAATAGGTTTATCAATGACAGTGACATCTGTTAGACACAAGAATAGAACTACATTTGGAACCTCCAGCCTTGATTGTATCATCTTAAATTTGCATGACCAGTGTTAAAAAATCCAGTGATATTAGACACTTAGCATTTCAGAATGGCCTTTAAGAGTGAGGCTGGGAAGGGGTATCAGATCATTTTAAACTGTAGGATTAAGATGCCAGAAATCATCTGGAGAAGCAGCTGTGCCTGTACTGGTGAATACAACAGAGGCATGGACCATTTCCTGGCCCTGAGGCCAAGTGATGAGGCCAGGCCATATTTATGCTCTCTAACTTATGGCCTGAAGGGGTAATCCTGTGAGGAAGGCTCCTGTTGCCTAAGACATCATTATTGGATTTTGTGAGGGTTTTTGTTTGGATTTTTTCAGTTGGAGATGTTGGATGTGATGTGAGGGCATTGCTGCAGCCTGCCAGACTGGTGTTTCCACAGCATAAATGGAAGAATTG
>NW_008667488.1:129126-137764 GCF_000695815.1 Acanthisitta chloris | reverse complement strand
GTAGGGAAGTTTGTGTGCAAGCCCTTGCAGGATGTTGGTCAGAGAGTCTGAAGGGCAGAGGGACTCCTGTCCTGAATGACATGCTGGTGCTACCCTCTGCACCGTGCTTACATTTTGGGCCAGGAAGCCTCAGTTCCCCCAACCCACAGCTATGCTGCAGAGGATGCTAGCAGGGAAGCAATGGGGATGTCTGTGGATCCAGAACTTGATGTTTCTTCCTGGCTTTATTTCAGTTAGTGCTGTTGCAGCCAGGAAGTCTAGTTGGCTACACATTTGTTCTACATAGTTAGTTTAAAAAAGGCAACAGATCACCAACCCCACCCCACTTATATGTCAGAAGTTCCAAGCTAATAACTCCCAACATCCTATAATTAATTAGACTTTAAAAAGCCCCAGAAATTATGATGTGCCACAGAAAGAGAGCAGGAGAAATCAAGGGCATTAGGGGTGTCCTAGTATCTATATGGTGCAACGGTGAGAATACTGACATGGAATTCTTTATTAAAGTAAATTAAGTTTAAAAGAAGAAATTACTAAAGCTATAATATAGGAACAAGTCCCATGTTGCATAAAAATGGTATAATTTTTCTTCATTAATATGTAAGAGAGGAAAGGACAGAGAGCAAAATGCAGTCCTGAAATTCAGCTACATCAGAGAGTAGAGAGCCAAATGAGACACATATAGATGGGAAACACCTTCACAGGCCCTTCACTCTCACCACTGGGGGCACAGCAAAAATTGATCTTCTTACTAATCTCAGGTATATTTATTCAGCTAGGCTAAGGTGTATTCATCCTGGCACAACATGTAATAATTGCCCAAGGAAGCAGCAGGAGGACGAAGGATTGCTTTCAGGCTGCTATTGCAGAAATGTGCAGAAGCTAGCCAGGAGTGAAACAGTATTTCCAGAAGACCAAGGCCAGTGATTTTTCAGGCTTGTCTTCCCCCCATCCCCATAGGTAAAACTGTTTTGCACTTGCTAGTAGTAATACACACTTGCCAAATGAGTCTCCTCAGACACCCCCTGAAGAAAAATGATAGGAAAAATATAGAGAGGTTTGTTAAATTTTACTTTTGTTTGATTTTACTTTGCACTACAGAAATTAATATTGTGCATTTAGTCAAGTGAATAAATGCAAAGTTATCATATTCATGGCATTTACACATCATTTTGAATATTTTCAAGGTAAACAACATCCACATTTCCATATCACTAGAGGAAACAAACTACATGGAGAACACAGGAAATGAGTATGTTTCCCCAAGTGGTAATTTCACAATATTTCTTTTCCAGCTTGTGAAGATGAGAAAGGATTTATATTATTCAATGAAGTAAAGTTTAAACCACTCTCGTATACAAAAAAAGAGTGAAATGTTGTATTGTAGATGAAGTACAATGTTCTCATCACATGAGATTCCAAAGAGAATTAATGCACTTCTCAGAAATAATTTCTTCTAAATTCATAACAACAAAGAACAGAGCACTCTGAAGAACAACTAAGAAAAAAACAAAGCTAAACAAACTCACTTGTTCTTGTGCTGTGTGGGTGGGTTGACCCTGGCTGGATGCCACCACTGCTCTGGCACTTCCCTCCTCAGCTGGACAGGGAAGAGAAAAGATAAGGAAAGGCAAGTGGGTTGAAATAAGGACAGGGAGAGACCACGTACCACATTGAGAGGTGTCCTTGCCCATGGCAGAGAGGGTTTGGACTAGATGATCTATAAGGTCCATTCCAACCCCTAAAAATTCTGATTCTATGAATGAAGAACCACCTTTACCTTTATAGAAGAAATTAGCTTCCTAGTACAAAAATGAAAATGAGAAATAATTACTGTTTTACCATTCACATAATACTGTAAAATCATTTGTCAACAAATTAAATAACATTTCAATGACGCACTGCCATGTGGTCTAATCTTTTTAAGTGCTCAGCCTGAAGTATTTTTCTAGAGCTGCCATTGCTCCTATTGAAATAGGAACATCAACTGTGGGCATGCGTGTGCCAGCCTCCTTGTCCTGCCCTCCTAGGTTAAAGGAGTTTTCCACTTCTTCAGATAGTTTGTAAGTCTGACAACCAAATTTTCTTAAGCAGACACTGATTTGTGAATTTGACCCAGTTTTGCAAATAGTTTTGGAAGAGCTGAAATCACACTTTGGCATGAGAAGAAAAGAATGGGAAAAAAAATAAAAAAGGAAGAGGAGATTTACACATTTCACAGCACTATTTTGTCAGGTTTTGTAAGAAATTCGTTCTATAATACAGCCCTTTAATCCGTAACAAGATTAAAAATAATTGTTTTCCCATGTTCTGCTTTCCTCTGAGGCTGGTTCAGTACATATCCCATTGTTTGTGTAGTATTGCATTATTTAGTAAAATCCTCAGATATTGAACAGCTGTTTGCTGGTTTTGACCTGCAACATTAGAGTAACAGCATTACAAAGACAACAGATTTTGGCAGATTTTGGCAGCTTAAATCCTGTACAGCTGAACTATGATATTTGCAATTAATATGTTACTTGCAAAATTGCATCTGCTTGTTTTCATTTCTGACTTTTTAAAGTAGCACCATTTACTAGAATCTACAAAGACCTAAGAAATTTTGGAGATGTGTATGCACATTGCATTCATTTTCATTATACACTTCATAGCCAAATTTAAAATCGTAGTTCTACGTTGGTCTAGACTAGGTCCACATGAATTTAGGAATGGGTCAATAGTCAATGTTGTCTTAATAGCAAATGATGTCTTAATAGCAGAAATACAAAGCATGTATTAAATTTTGCATTTTTTTCAGTAAACAAACATTACATGTATGGTTTTTTCAAATGGCAGTCGTCTGTTACTTTAATTGCAGTAATTGCTTTATTGAATGTCATAAGTGTAGTCCAGATGCAGTTGCAATTATTTAATGCTACTTTATGCGTAAGAATTTATTGACATAAATTCTGATCACCACTTAGCTCTAAAATGTTGTCTTACCAAGGTTAGTTGACAGTCATTCGTTTACTGAAGGGAAGAGATGTTAGATTAGAAGCTGGAAGATGGTGACTTGAGGAGACTTGGCCAGCTGCATAGACAAACAAGGCTTACTTTATTATTGCCTTAATAAAAGCTATTGAGCCCTGAGTACATAGTAGTTTCTTGGCACCTCGTACCCAGTGTGCATGGAACATCCGATTCTCCCATTAAGTGGTCTGTTCAGTTACACTTGATTTCTCTGGCCCATTTTTCATTGCTTTCCAGCCATCTTCTAGTCTCACTAAACAAATTCCTGTGCAACTACTGTAAAATTCTTTCAAAATATAAGAACATCCAGAAGGTGGATCCTGCTCGTGCCTGCTACTGGGCAGCCTGAATTCTTGTGCAGTCTAGGAGGAAAGGGTTGCACCCAGCAGGAAAGGGATGTACCCTGACTGTTGAGTTATTCTTAGCAGACCTGGGTTTAACACCTCACAGTTTCTTGCTGGAAATCAAATTTGCATCTGCATGGGATAGCTCCAGGAGCTAAATCTGCAAGGCTGGTTCTCTGTGTATTTATTTCTTGGGTTTCTAAAGAAGATTTTGCATTAGCCAAGATTCAAGCAGCCACTCACACTCCCTCCTTCCCCCTCCCCCTGCCCTGGGGGAATGGTGAGGAGAAACAAAAGTAAAATGCATGGGTTGAGATTAGAACCCAACAAAACGAAACAAGTGATTCACAATACAACTGTTAACCACCCACGGACCGATGCCAGCCCCTGTTCTGAATCCAGACTCCCCCCGCCCCAGTTCGTATACTGGACATGATGTTCTATGGTATGGAATATCCCTTTGGCTAGTTCAGGTCACCTGTCCCAGCTATGCTCCCTCCAAGTTTCTTCTGTCTACCTTCTCACTGGCGGAGCATGAGGCTTAAGAAAGAAAGCATCCTTGATTTAAGATAAACGCAACCTAGCAGAAACCAAAACATCAGTGTTGTATCGACATTATTCTCATTCTGAATCGAAAACACGGCACTGTACCAGCTACTGAGAAGAAGTTAACTCCATACCATCTGAAACCATCACATTTATGTATCCTGTTATTAAAATATTTAAGGACACCTGCAATTAATTCTTCATGCTGGTTTTAGCATCTCTCTGCTGCAATGGCTTGCCATACATATGTCTTACTGATGTATCTGTGTTTGCTATTGCATTTTCTATGTAGACGTATCTCTTTCCAGAGAGATAGTGAGGCAGTGAGACAAGGTGATGGATGGCAAAACAGGAGGTGAAGAAGTGAGGATCGTGCTGTGTGTGCTTCCTTCACCCCACTTAACAGTGTGACAGGGAAGGGCTAAGGGCAAACAGTGCTGTGATCTGAGCTGGAAGAAGACCAGGCTCACACCTCCTCCCACCCATGCAGGAGCATCCCCAGGAATTCCTGGAGCTTGTTTTAACATGACAGATGATTTTGGAATCAGACAGTGCGTTTTAATTAAAACAAAAGACAGTGTCTCTTGCATGTCATCTATTTACAGATTTGGTAAATAAGTTCATCTTTTCATTGGTGTCTTTGAAAACCAGTGAGGATCATTACTATTAACATGTGAATATCAGCTTGGCTTTCATGTGTTGGTTCAGAGCCAGTTTTATGAGCTTTTAATGATTCTGCCAAGGTCGTCAGGTTCTCTCATGTAACTGAGGTTATTCATGTGGATAAGTGGTTCCAGGGCCAAGGCTTGCTATCTTTATAAACACCTAAGGCCTTCCAGAAGAGGTTTAATGGCATGACTCACAGATCCGGTGCCTCTAGTCTAAGTGCTTTAACAGTTACTGGTGTAGCTGATAATATTTGATAACTGGTGACACTTTGTACACGAGAAATTGACTTACTTTCATACAATACAAACCGGCAAGGGTACAATATTCAGGTTTTGTGTTCAGTGATCTTCTGTTTAGCTTTCATCTATGGTAAAAGAAAAATATAAAGACAAGAAACAAAAAAGATAGCTGTGCCTTCTTCCCAGCAATTTAACTGGGCTGCAAGCATTAGTGCAACAGGGTGGCAGAGAGTTCTGCAGGTTGGTTGATTTGTTTTTTTTTTTTATTGTGGGCTGGGTTCCTAAAACAGCTTGATTGAAATTCACAAGTGAAGTTTGTTTTGTTTAGGCTTAAGCTGGTAATGCTCAGAGTGAAAAGTATCTGAGGATGAGGGCAAACTGCTTGTAGAGGGACTGTTGTGGTAGTGAAGAACCTTATGCACTAACAACACCAATAGAACTATTTGAAGAGAGAGGGTGTTATCATGTATGTTTTTATATTAATGTTTTGTTATTGGTATTTTTTGAAAACAGGAAAATATTTTAAAAAATTAAACACATCTAATTGAGATGCTCAAACATTAAAATGTGCTCATTTAACATTTCAAACAATGAAAATAGAAGGGGTCTTAAAAATTGTCTCCATAGTAGTTTTATTCTACAACATATGTTTATAGTTGAGTTATGAATGAAAATTTATAGGAAAAAAAGCTACAAAAACAGAACAGGTCAAGATATCTGTGTTATAACTGAGAAATTCTAGTAACATGCACTAAAATAATAATGAATCATGATGCTTCATTGGTTCCAAATTTATAATAATGCTGCTTAGCATTGCTTGCGGTCCAGGAATATGCATATTTATCCTACCATATCTATAAGTTCATGTAAAATATTATAGATATTTAGCAACTGATTTTAAACACCTACACATGATCATGGACAACAGGGCACTTCAGTCTTACCTATCTTAAAAAGGCATGCAATCACATAACTTTTAAAAGGTACTGTACAAACAAAAATGAAGTATGCTCTCTCATAGTATTTTCCTAAATGTTTATTGATGATAAATCTCTCTACTATTCCCATATTTGGATATGTATGCTAATGTTTTCAAAGCATCCGGTGTGACATTTATGAAAGGCAGGTCCTTCTTGGCTAACCTGGTCCCCTTCTATGTCACAATGACACTTGGTGGATGAGGGAAGGGCTGTGGATGTCCCCTACCTGGACTTCAGTAAAGCCCTTGACATTATCTCCAACAGTATTGTCTTGGAGAAACTGGCTGCTCATGGCTTGGACCGGTGCACTGTTTGCTGGGTGAAAAACTGGCTGGGTGGCTGGGAATGGAGCTATCTTCAGCTGGTGGCCAGTCACTGGTAGTGTTCCCCAGAGCTCAGTGTTGGAACCAGTTCTGTTTAGCATCTTTATCAATGATCTGGGTGAGGGGATTGAGGACAACCCCAACAATTTGCAGACAACCCCATACTGGACAGGAGTGTTGATCTGCTGGAAGGCAGGAAAGCTCTGCAGAGGTAGGTCTGCACAGACTGGATTGATGGGCTGAGGCCATTTGTATGAGGTTCAACAGGGTCAAGTGTTGGGTCCTGCACTTGGATCACATCAATTTCATTCAATGCTACAGGCTGAGGGAAGAGCAGCTGGAAAGCTACCCAGTGGAAAAGGACCTGGGGGTCAACAGCTGGCTGAGCATGAGCTAGCATTGTGCCTAGGTGGCCAAGAAGGCCAGTGGCATCCTGGATTGTGTCATAAATCGTGTGGCCAGCTGGACTAGGGAAGTCATTTTCCCTCTGTACTCAGCACTGGTGAGGCTGCACCTTGAATCCTGTGTTCAGTTTTGGGTTCCTCACTACAAGAAAGACTTGAGTTGCTGGACCATGTCCAGAGAAGGGCAGTGGAGCTGGTGAAGGATCACAAATCTGATGAGGAGAGGCTGAGGGAGCTGGGGGTGTTTAGCCTGGAGAAAAGGAGGCTGAGGGGAGACCTTATTATCACTCTCTACAACTACCTGAGAGGTAGTTTGTAGTGAGGTGAGGGTTGGTCTCTTCTCCTAAGTAGCAGGACAAGAGGAAAATTGCACCAGGTGAAGTTTAGATTGGATATTAGGAAAAATTTCTTCCCTGAAAGGATTGTCAAGCATTGGAATAGGTTTCCCAGAGAAATGGTTGAGTCACCATTCTTGAAAGTGTCCAAGAGGTGTCTGGATGTGGCACTTACGGGCATGATTTAGTGATGAACTTGGCAGCACTGAGTTAACAGTTGGACTTGATCTTAGAGGTCTTTTCCAACCTAAATGATTCTATGAAATATTGCAGGCTAGAGTCTTTCTTATGTTTTGCTGTAAAGCAATCATATATACTAAGCCAAAGTATCATGAAATTGATGATGCAAAGGTTTGGAAAGAGGAAGATGTTTCTTTTGTTCATGACCTATGCTCTAGACTGGTACTTTAACTGGAACATATGACATGTAGTTTATTAGGACTTAGATCATCTTCTCCTGTTCTTTTATCACTGTGTACATTTTGCATAGACTCTGGGGTCAAAGAGGGTATCTTACATCTTCCTAGAAAATGCCAAAAACCTGTAGCTAGCACTTGTAGGTAGTGATACATATTAATTTCATAGAAATACTGCAAATAATAGCAGGGTTTTGTTCCCCACACTAGTAAGATAATACTTTCCTCCAGGATTCAGGAATTTTAGAAAGAAAAGTGGATTCTCGAAGTGCTCTAGGTTACACAGATCATATCAAAACCAAAATAACACAAAACACTGGCTATTTTTCCCAGTGCTTAGCTCCAAGAGTTACAGCATGGCTTTCAAGAGATGCTTAGGTAAGTTGGGAATTAATCTCTCCTAAATGCAAACATTTATAGACTGATTTTCTTGAAGATAATGCAGCTTTTATTATTTGCATACATGTAGTCCATGAGTTTTGCTGTTTGTTTCCCTCTTTCACTACTTTTTTAATCAGCTTGCTGTTTATTTTGAGCTTTCTAATTATTTCCCTTATGAAAAATATGTACCTTTCCCTCCCAGAACATGACAATTGCAAATATTGTCTTCTACCAGCTAAAACTTTTATTTAGGTGTTTGTTAACATTTTCCTGTCTGCCATACTATGGCTCATTGTGGTCAAAACCTACTAAATGCCCTGCCCCCAGAATGCTATGAAGCATTATGAAGCAGTATTTCCTGTCCTTATTTGGATAAGCTAGAAAATAAATTCGCAGGTTTTTTTATTAGCAAGCCAGGCTCATGCTCAGGAGTGTATCAAACCTTGTTGCTTGTTGACTGCTGTGAATTGGATCTCCTGCTGTATAGGAAAGACTGCTTAGATAGAAGAATTTCAGTAGTGTATGGCTTTTCCAGAAATTTCTAAGCCAAGTCTTACTCTTAATGTTGGGTCAAAGTGTTCTTGTGCAAGCTTAAAATCTCCTATCTATGTAAATACCTATCTAGGCATTTACTTCCCAGGTCAGTCAGTCATCTGGTACTACAAATATCATGTTGATACAGATTAAGACTGTGGCAATTACTTTTTACTTCTAATAAGTGCTGGTTTTTTTTCTGAGAGCATATGAGCTCTCTTTGAACAGGAGACATTTTTCTATTGTAGTATTTTAATCTTCCTTAGATATATACTGTACAGAAAAGGGAATCTTCTCCAACAGGCCTGTCCTTTGTGTTTATGTGTGTCACCTCTGCTGACTTTGCTGAGATAATTTTGACTACTTTTTACTTGTACTGGCACTATAGATTCAGTATATCAGGCAAAGCCACAAAGTCCTATTCTAGCCCCTGAAATTAACTTGTGGATAAGGTACTA
>NW_008667488.1:84595-129102 GCF_000695815.1 Acanthisitta chloris | reverse complement strand
AAGGAAAAGAAATAAGTTAGAGAGATGAGGAGGAGAGGAACAGGCTGACTTGCAGATTCAGGAATGTATACACAGGGCTGGCAATTCAAAGACTTATTTCGAGATTAAATCCAAGAGGTTTTGACCTGGAAATAACTGGTAAAAAATTATAACTATGTTACACCATTTTAATAACTTTTCAGACTAGAGATAACTTTAAATTGCAAATACAAGGACCTATTACCTAGCTACATTAAATATTACTGATAAGGATGTTCATCTAATCCCACAGCTACAACTTTCTGTACAGAGTTCTGTGGTTTGGATTATAGGTGACTCATCTGATTTGTGTACTTCATTCTTTTACTTTTCCATTAATTTGTTTACTTTTAAAAAAACTTTTAGAACTCGGCTTCTCCATTTTCTATCAATAGGAATAGTAGAGATGATGTCCATTATTTAGTAGTGATGATATCAATTATTCCCACTTTCAAAGTTATTAAAAACCTGAGTTTCTTTTAGACACACTTGCTAGCTAGGTTTCCAATATTTTCTCACAACATTTACCTTCTATTGAATAAAATACACATTTTGAGTGGACAAATTGTCATTGCGTCCCCAGGTACTTCTTGCAGTGATTTCCATTGACTGGAGTGCATGTGCTTGTGAAAACAGAGATCAATTGCACTGAGTCAACAACATACTCATTATACTACCAGATGCTTTTATTTTCACATAGCAGGAGGAGCTTTAGAGACCATTGTTTTCTTTTTCTCCCAGTAGGATTTTTCAGTGCACTTATAATTCCAGAAATGAATACTCTGTTACTTATATAAAAAAATACCTGGCAACACCTTAGGAAATACAGACTATGCTACACAGGCACATTCTTCTTGAATATACTGAACTTTAAGCATTTGTTTTAAGAGGTAATTCTAGGGAAAACCACCACCACCCCCAGCAACCAACAAAATCAACCAAGCAGCCAACACCCCCTCCCTCAGTTATTTTCTCATGATAATAATATATCACCAAATTATTGGTTTTTTCTCATCCATTGTCTTTCATGTCTCACTGTATGGGCACAGATCACAACAGCTATCTGAGTATCACCCCAGAGAGGTTGTTTTTGTGCTTTCTCTGTGTTTGCAAAGGAAGTGTATTGGTTTCTCTCACACATATATTATTGTTTCTCTAAGTACTTGTTAGAAATTGACTGTTAATTTATCAAGTACCTGTAATAGATGTTGTGTATTTGAGGTATAATTGAATCTCTAAAGGTCATGTTTATTCATTCAGGTCTTTGGGAAGCCCATTGTCAAAGTTTAGCACAGCCATTCAAAGTTTATCACAGCCATTCACACCTGTTGATGAGTGTGGGATTATCATCAGGTTACTGATGCATTCTGCTTCTGTTGGTCTAGTCAGCAAAACACGTCTGGCATTTTGTACATCAATTTGAAGCTAAAGCAACAAGCATAGAATGAAGGTGTTCTAAAAAGTAGTCTGTGTTCTGCTGAATGCTAAAATGCAAATAAACACATGGATTGAAAAGTTGTTGCTTGAATAAAGTTATATTTTCTTTGCAAATAAACACATGGATTGAAAAGTTATTGCTTGAATAAAGTTACATTTTCTTTTTTTTTTCCATTCACTAGGATATTTTTTGCTTCTCACATGAACTTTTAAATATTTTCTTATGATTCTTACTATCCTGGATTAAATTCAGTTTTGGTAGAAGTATAAGAAATTCCATCACATTAAACTAAAGAAGACAGGGGGAAAGCTAGATTTCCACATCTGTTACAGAATTTATAGAAGTCATTAGAGCTGTAATAATGTGTAATTATATAGTTCTGACTGCAGTCAGAATCAAGACTATCAAATGCTCATACACTAATAGCATTTCCAAAAAAAAAAAGAAATAGAGTCCTAGTCTTTTTTTAGTTCATGTTCATCAAAGAGGTCAGCCAGCCATGAATGGGTACAACAACAGATGAATGTGTGAAAGGTCCCTTTTTGCAGAGCAGCCAAACAATTTGTCTATGTCACAGTTTAGTTGAAATAGTATTTGCTAGAAATGGAACCAAATTCAAAACATGAGCATGAAAAGTACCTTGCAGGCGTTTAACAAGGAAGTAGCTCTGCTTTCTTTACCTGTAACAAGGATCTCAGATTTATGTTCTTACTCTCTTCCCACCAAAGTGAAGCAAGGAAGTAGCTCTGCTTTCTTTACCTATAACAAGGATCTCAGATTTATGGTCTTACTCGCTTCCCACCAAAGTGAAAGGCATTTTGATTTTACTCTGCTACTTGGAACACTTCAGAGTGACCTTGGAGTGGCTGCCTGTGACAGAGGAAAATGTAGTTACAGTCACTTTGTTTCTACATGAGTCCAAGCTTAATATTGCAGATACACATACGAAGAAGTACCTCGCAGCAGAGCAGTGCTTGCATAGCACCACATAGAAGACAAGTATATTTTCATTTTTTTAATGCATCGTTTAGTGCTCAATACAGTCATTTTGCATATCCTTTAAGTAATCATGGTGTACAGAGAGAAATGAATAAATAAATAATTAAAAGGAAACAAAGAAACAAAGAATGAAAACCAAGTAAGAAAGAAAAGGAATGAAACTTCAGCATGTTAAGTACCCATTGTCACTCTCTTGCACTCCTATCACATGTCCTCAGGTTCAGACATAATTTGTGTATCTTGTAATGAAAAGGGTGCAGAAAACAACAGCAGGCGATTACATTCAGTCCTTGGTAATTCCAGTTTCTGTCAGTTAACTGGTATGGGATAGGATTTCTAAGACAGTGAAAAGCTAAAGGGAGGAAGGATCACAGTCAGACCTCAGCAGCCTTTCATGGCCCTAGAAGAAATGACTCTAGCATGACATCACTAGCCTTAGCTGCTGTCATCAAACACAAATCTCTTCTGGACTGAGCACATCAGATCAGAGAATAGAGAAGTATAATGGCATTACTTCTCTGATCACTGCAATATGTTTAATAGTGCTTGTGTTTTGTGTTACATCTCAGAAAGGATCTTCGATGGTAAAGTTTCTGTTTCTCATCTCCATCCAGCTCTTTAGTATTTCCTTATATGTGCTTCAATTGTGTAGACTGAAGTCTAAGAAATAATTCTGATTTCTTTGTCATTCATTTTGGGATAAATCCACTAAAAACTCTCTGTATAACAGTCACATTAAACCCCTTATTGCAACATTGCATGTTTCAAAGATTTTTAAAAACATTAACCTAGTGGTGATAGTTTGAAAGAAACATGATAGTTTGGAAGAAACAAGTTACCTTGACCCTTATGTTCCTGCCACGGAAAGCTAGTGTCAAAATTTCTAAAACAGACAGTTCACCTCAATTGTAGAGAAGGCAAATTTGATAGTAAGTAATCATAGAAGCACAGAACGTTGAGTTTGGAAGAGACCATTGGATGTCCTTGGGTCCAACACCCTTGCTCAAGCAGGGTGAGCTGGAGCCATGTCCAGATGGCTTTTGGATGAAGACTCCACAGCCTTCCTGGGCAACCTGTGCCAGGGACTTAGTCATGCTCGCAGTGAAAGAGTGCTTGATGATGTTCAGAGAGAAAGGACCTCCTATGTTTCAGATTGCTCCTGTTGCATGTCCCTTAAGGAGAGCATGACTCACCCAGACACAAACATTCAGGAGGTGCAGGTGATGGATTTCATGTTGTGCTTCAGGCATTCATTTAGAACCAGTATTTCATGTCCCTTCTGCACAGGTAAATGAGCAGATACTGTGAAACAAGTGGCTGAACTTGATTACTCATATCCTAAATGATTTCCCGCATTGCAGAACATTTTAAGTAATAATTCCTTAGCGTTACCTCTTAAATTTAGTCTCTACTGGATAGAACACATAAATATTGCTTGTAGGAAGAACTGAAATTCAGGGCTTCCAGACATGTACCATGGCTAAAAATATTATCCATCAGGCCCAGTGTGTCAGATATGGTGTATTTTAAACAATATGAGAGTATTTTAGGGGAAAGTGGTCAGAATACACTATCAGTTTGGTGATTAAACCATTAATCTGGCAGGACAGTGATGTAAATTCAGTCTGTTCTCCAGTTTAAGCATAGATGGGATCAAAGCCTGGTTCTCCCCAGGTTTTAACTTGCTGCTTCCATATTTCACCTTTAAAATCTTACCTTAGCTGTGGTCTCTAAATCCTTAGCAGACTAAGAATACTATCTTCCTCTTACCTTTTCCTGCATGCAAGGCCTAAGATTCAGGAACTATCTCCTTACATGCATGAAGAACCTGTTCATTTAAACCAGACATGCAGACACTGCTAGGCAGGAGGTTGCCAAATGGGAAACACTATAAAACTTGGTTTACAGTGGCTAAATATCTTTGTTGACTGAGCCTTTTATCTGATTTGATTCTGCCTTTTGGTATGTCCCTATCTAAAGATGATTACCTTCTCTCCAAGTATATAGTGATAAAATCCTTTCCAGCTCTTAACACCTTCCAGCTCTTATCAGCCAGTCTCCAGACACCAACTCTGACCTCCTGAGCAAAGCATTTGCTAGGTGCAGTATAAGGTGTGTGCCTTGCTTAGTTCCCTTTAGATTTAGAGTGTGATAGGACTGGAACAATATTCATAAGCTGATCATACACAGGTGTATAGAGTGTTCTACAGGGTCTTATTTCCATTTCATGTAATCTTTATGTCCTTTTGACTGTGTTATGATATGTTAGTGTAGTTATGTAGAAGTATGTATTGGATATCGTAATTAATGCAAACACACTCTTTTTATCTACAAACCATATCTAGTACTGCAATGTCAAATTTTAGGGACACCTAATAGTTATGATATTTTAGCCTTTTAGATTAAGCAACATATATTGTTATGACAAGGAATATGTACTAATAGGACAGCTTTTGGGAAAGGTTAAAGAAAGTTTAGTGATCTTCATGGTGACCAAGAGGCTGCCAGTCAGACCCCTTCATTACACCACTCCCACCAGTGTAAATATCTATCTATCTATCTATCTATCTATCTATCTATCTATCTATCTATCTATCTATCTATCTATCTATCTATCTATCTATCTATCTATCTATCTATCTATCTATCTATCTATCTATCTATCTATCTATCTATCTATCTATCTATCTATCTATCTATCTATCTATCTATCTATCTATCTATCTATCTATCTATCTATCTATCTATCTATCTATCTATCTATCTATCTATCTATCTATCTATCTATCTATCTATCTATCTATCTATCTATCTATCTATCTATCTATCTATCTATCTATCTATCTATCTATCTATCTATCTATCTATCTATCTATCTATCTATCTATCTATCTATCTATCTATCTATCTATCTATCTATCTATCTATCTATCTATCTATCTATCTATCTATCTATCTATCTATCTATCTATCTATCTATCTATCTATCTATCTATCTATCTATCTATCTATCTATCTATCTATCTATCTATCTATCTATCTATCTATCTATCTATCTATCTATCTATCTATCTATCTATCTATCTATCTATCTATCTATCTATCTATCTATCTATCTATCTATCTATCTATCTATCTATCTATCTATCTATCTATCTATCTATCTATCTATCTATCTATCTATCTATCATCTTATCTATAACAGACTCTATTTGCCTGAGAAATTAGCAGTAATCTCTAGGTTGGGAGCATTATCTAATACCTTACAAACACATAATGTATTCTGTATTTTCAATCTCTTTTGATAAGCACTATTTATGTAGCATCAAAAGCCAATCTAGCAGTTTTTTCTTCTAATAATCTTGCTGTTTTCTTCACCGTTAAGGAGACAGATATCTATAACAGACTCTATTTGCCTGAGAAATTAGCAGTAATCTCTAGGTTGGGAGCATTATCTAATACCTTACAAACACATAATGTATTCTGTATTTTCAATCTCTTTTGATAAGCACTATTTATGTAGCATCAAAAGCCAATCTAGCAGTTTTTTCTTCTAATAATCTTGCTGTTTTCTTCACCGTTAAGGAGACAGAATGTAATAATTTCTATTGGAACTATGGGTTTTTAAAGAATGTAAGGTGAAGAATATGCCAAGCCACTATTTAAAAAATGATCCTGGGCTCATTTTGAAAACAAGGAAAACAAATTCAGACACTAAATGAGTGATTTTGTCAGGTAGTCTTTGAAGTTACTGCAGAAGTGCTGTGGTTTTGGAAGGCTCTTCTAGCTTAACGTAACTGAGTACGTATATTTAGCACATAATGTAGCTGCATCCTGAAAGCTGCATCCTGAAGTAGTTGTTTTTGGTTTTTATCAACCAAAGTCACATGTCCAATATTTAATTTTTAACTCTATAAAAGTTTCAATAGGATAAAAAAACCCCCAACAATTACTACTTTTTTCTTTTTCTGGTGATGTTATCTTACCAGATGAGTAAGTTTAGCAAAGAAAAGCTTGGACTTTCCAGGGCTTAAAGAATGGGAGATGTTCTTGGGGCTTAGAGGAATAGGAACAGAAAGGTTCAGTAGGTGGCAGTCTTTCCTTTGAATATTTTTGTCACCAAAATCTCTTCTGAAATTCTTTTTGAAAGCTGTTGTCTTTTAAAAGGACCTTACAATAAAGAGGTGCACCAAAGTGGTTATTATAGATTGTATGGGATGCTTTAGTGCTTGCCCTAACCAGTTATTAGATCAGAAAATTATATTCTTCTGACTTTCATTTCCTCAGTGGTGTCAATTGGTTATCATTCCTTTTCCAAAATCTGGAGAATTTTGGTTCTCCTTGAAACAATGGCATTATCTCTCAACATAGTTATTGCAATGGAAAATGCAGGCCCTTGTACCACTGTAGTTATGATGCTGTGTACTGGTTGTCTTTAGGATCACAGAACAATGGGTGGATTACAAAAGCATGGTATTTTTGTCTGGATAGGAGTTGCACAACCTTGATTCACCTTTTTGTAGCAAAAAAGTGTGTTTGCCTCAGGGTTATCAAAGCAATCTAACATTTTAAGTTGAGAAACAGTTCTTCCAGAAACTAACAGAAATTCTGGCCTTTGTCACAGACCCAAACACTCTGTAGACAATTGCATTCTTATTTAACTAGACAAGATGTACTGTACAGTGTGAGTGTAGGCATAAGATATATGGGACTGGTCAAATCAAACACACATCTTAAGTGCTGATACATGTGCTCTTTGTTATCTTTTGTCTGTTCATTTTCTTGATTTGACTTTTCATATATTTGCCAGTGCTGTAAGAAACAAGAAACATGGAGTTTTCCTGCAATGATTCACACTGGGATAAGCTGTGACCCAACAGATTGCTCTAAGAGGAGCACAGAAACAGGTCAGGAGGTACATGAAATGTCAGTACACAGCATAATAATGTTTCCAGCATGGCTCTTGTATATACCTCCTGTCTAGCTCTCCTGGTAGTTGGCAGTGTTGAAAGACTATCAGGCATGCTCATCCATGACAAAAGCCTTTGCAGATTTGCCTTATCATTCCCTTTTGGTGTTCATGTTGTAGCTTAACTGAATTACAACTCCAGTGCTAATAGTGCTAAAGTGAGAATTAGGTTTAGTATAGTCTTCTCTTTCACTCTTGTAGGCATTGACGTACTTTGTCTATTGAAGAACACTTTCTTTAAGATTCATATTATCAAGATGGCTCCCTGTACTTTGACTTTCAGCCCTATAGTTTCATTTCGAGGACAAATATACATTTTTTTCAGTCTAATTTTCCAGTGACAATATGGTTCTAAGTGAGATTTATTCCTTCTCTTACACAATTAGTCTTATATTAGCTAAGTTTCCATTCTAAGACCTGTTTTTTCCCTTCATATGAACTCTTAGGAGAAGAGAAGGCTTACATTGAGTTGAATAAATATAGGAGGTGGGTTAGTCTGTTCTTACTCCTTGTAGTTGTTTTTCTAGCAGGAAATATGCAGTATTTGATCTGTGAGGTATTGAGGGAAAATAGTTGCTTTCATGCTGTAAGAATTCAGTTCAATACACTTGTAGCCCCTTTCTCTCTTTGTGCAAAGTGGTTAGATAACATCTTGGCACTGGCCAAGAAATAGAACTTGTTGAGAATAAAACAGGCCAGTTTCCAAGGTTGTCTTCATTCTATACTGTGCAGCTTTCTCTGCTGATGATTAGATTTTGGATCAAGGTTAGGATGCTGATCTTGACCTGCAGAACCTGATATGACTTAGGGCATGAGTTCAGGGCTGCCCATGTGGTACATTCTCAGCTGAAATGTGTGTCTTTGCTTAAGAAAGTGTAAGTTGGTGGCAAGCTACCTTTATTTTTAATTGTGACTATTTGAGGGTAAGGAAGGCACCTTAAAATGGGCAGGTTGACATGTCGATTAACAGTCAGCTGTTAGTAGTTTTGAAATTTAATAAAGATGGGCAAAATATAGAGATAACATGTTTATATTCTTTTGGGAAAAAATATTGAATTTACTTCTGTGCTATTTATGATACTGTCCAGTCACTGAATATTCCCATAGATGATTTACTCATGTAGGAACAAGCATTGAATTGAAAAACAGTCCAGTGAGAAATGAGTATCCATATAAAGTTTTGCACCAGAGGACACTTTACTTTCTGTTCTCGTAAATACTCCTCTTGTTGGCATTCCCAACCTTCTAATCCATAAGCAGAAAAAACATATGAGATGTTACATAAGGCTAAGCAGATTACAAGTAACAGTAGTACAGAATTCTAACAGAGATAGCATCACACTTCTCAAGTTAAAATACATTCATATAAAATGTTTAGATTTCAATTTTCAATGCATTAAATATCTGATGGTATTTACTTAACCCAACATTTTAAAAATATATATTAAAAAAATTTCTTCTCTCCAGGACTTTCATAAAGATGAAACATCATGAACATTGTGTTTGATCTTAAAGGAGATTTCAATACATTGTGTTCAAAACATTGGTCTTTGGGTCTGTCAGGTGGAATAGCTGATTTATTATTAAATCCATCTTTTTATGACAATAAAAAGGCTGTACTTACCTCAGTCTTGTTGTAGATCTTTCAAAGGTTTAAAACTGTAGATTTCTTGGGAATGAAGTAGTGTGTGATGCATTTCACATTTGTTAAAACTCCCCCCAGTGATATGAAGAAGCTGATTGTAGCCAAGTTCACTTTCCTTGCATTTACTGTGCATTCATTTAACACCTGGTATTTTACGATCTACCTGGATAGCACCACAAGTGCCAAGAATTTTAAAAAGTCATATTTTGTCAAATTTGACAGAAACTTAATTAACTTCTGATATTATTCTTGAAGCCTAAAGTGATCACCTGGTTGAATCTCTTTGATCTGAACAGGCACTCAAGTGTGCATATATTTGAACTTGAGAGAAAATTTAAGAGACAATAGAGAAATTATCATGAGATGAAGACATGCATGTGTCAAACATCTGACATGTCATGCCACCAGCTGGAAAAAAAAAATCTTCACATGTCATGCCACCAGCTGGAAAAAAAGATCTTGGTCTATGTCTGAGGTATATTGCTTCACATCAGTCAGACAGATACTGAAGGAGGAAACTTTCATTTGGAATGGGCAAAGTTCTGAGGAGCAGCCAAGTCACTAAGAAACCCTCTCAAACAGTTGGCACCAGACGGGAGGGGACACACAGTTTGGGAAGTTTTGAGTTGTTGGGATTTTTTTTACTAAAAACCCAAAGCAAAACACAATTTACTGTTGCCTTCAGGACAGATAGAATCACAATGGTGGTATTACAAAATACGTTGTCAGTCTGAATCTAAAAATCTGAATTCACACTACTGCTAAAACTGTACTATCCAAATATTTGCTTATGTCTCAAGTCATTCAGAGATAACAGATCCACATGAGAACTATCTAAGATTTTCCTTTCTGCAGGTGTTTATTCCAGGAGCTAAAATATTATTTAAGATACAGGAATCTTGTTTACTTTAAATTCAGAATTTTCAACATACCTACTTGAAAGAATGAATTATTCTGGCTTTTATGAAATAAGATATTAGGCAAGAAGTGCCAAACTATTCCAGATGTGATACTTGATAGGAAAGAATGCTTAGCATTCTTTTTAATTAATCCTTGTCATCTTTGAGCATCCTTAGTCAGTTATTTTGAAGTTAAATGTAAAAATGAGCACACAGCGGTTTCACTTCAGAAAAAACAAATTCAGCTTTTAATTTAGGTCACTTTATCCCTGCTTCCTTCCTGTGTACTCACTTTCAGAAGACTAGAACATAATGTGACTCAGCTTGACTCTTCTGGCAGTATCTCCTCAACAGAGGTTCAATGTTAAGACATTTGCAGGTCACAGCTGATGTACACTGGTGGGCACTGCAAGCATTAGTGTGTCTATCTGCTTCCAGTCAGAGTTAGTGCTTTGCTTTTTATTAGGAAAAAGTTAATTCCTTTTCCTAGTCATTTATCGTTCCAATAATTAACTCATAGTGACACTTCTATTAGTTAAATGGCCCTTTTCTGACCCAATTCCAAGTATTTCTGTAGACATTAACCCTTAGCCTGTGTTCCAGATTAGCATGTAAAAGACTTCCTGTAGTTTTCCACTTTAACACTTTACAAGTCAAATGTATTATTTCTGCTTTTAACTGGCTTTTTAGCCTAGAAGTGGGTCAGATGCATCCACCCTAAACTGGTTATATGCAAACTTACATGCACAAATGCAGGTGCATTTATGTGCCTCTGACTTACCTGTGGAGCAAAGCATTTTGGATAGTTAGACTATGGTCAGGTCACTTTAACAGCATGGTCTTCTGTGGCAGTGATATAAACAAATATCGAGCATGCCACTTTGCACAGCTTTCTCTTTTTCACTTTTTCTGACATGTGCCTAAAGGAGTGATCAAGATACAAGTGTCTCTTTGAGGAGGAAAGCAGTAAAATGACATAAGTGAGAAGAGGAAAAAGAGACATCAGATAATACTTCAAATAGAAGCTGAAAAGCCACACAGACTCCAGCAGCACAAAGCAACAGCAGTACATGGTCGCCCTATACTGAAAAAAAGAAAGCTTCAATAGAACAGTGACAGCATGAAGCAACAAAACAGTTGGTACAGTAAAGATTTTATGATCTCCTTTCAACTTCTCTCAGAGACAGGAGAGAGCACTCTCCATCTTTTCAAAACTGAGCATTTTGCATCAAGAACTTAGAAATTTACTTTTTTTTAATTCATTCATTTTCTCATTCTGAAATATAATCTCAGCAAGATTTGTAATTTTTCTCTTCTTTTTAAATTACTTTTCTATCATTTTTTCTAACCTGGTTGTAAAGTTGAAACTCATCTTGCCTAAATACATCAATAGATGCATGTGTTCTATAGGTCTTCTTCTTGATATAGTTATTGACCTTACAATTCTACAGAATTAATACCTCTATGTTTCACAGAATCCTAGAAGTTGGAAGAGACCTTTAAGATCATCAAGTCCAGCTGTCCACCTAGCACTACCTAGCACAGTGCTTGTAGTATGCTATGCAAACTCTTTTCGTAAAAATGCGATTTTGAAACCAAAACGGGTTAGAGTTGTCTCAAAATATATTTATAACATTGTGCAAATTGTTAGGGTTGAAATGCAATACCCTGAGGTTATAGAATTGTAGGATGGTTTGGGTTGGAAGGACCTTAAAGATGACCTGGTTCTAACCCTCTGCTATGTGCAGGGACACCTTTAGTAGACCACATTGCTCAAAGCTCTGTCCAGCCTGGCCTGGGCCAAGTGCACACTGCTGACTCATGTTGAGCTACTTGCCAAGATCAGGAAAAATATGTTACAGAAGACCCTGAGGTTATAGAATTGTAGGATGGTTTGGGTTGGAAGGACCTTAAAGATGACCTGGTTCTAACCCTCTGCTATGTGCAGGGACACCTTTAGTAGACCACATTGCTCAAAGCTCTGTCCAGCCTGGCCTGGGCCAAGTGCACACTGCTGACTCATGTTGAGCTACTTGCCAAGATCAGGAAAAATATGTTACAGAAGGACCTCTGTTACTCATGTTGAGCTACTTGCCAAGATCGGGAAAAATATCTTACAGAAGGACCTCTGTGTAACAATTTAAATGTATCTGCTGAAGAAGAAGGTTTATTTTGACCAAAAAACCTGTAGATTGTGAATACATCCATATAACTAGCGTCGATAAAGAACACTTTAAAAATGCAGTATAAAATCAATGTCACACAAAGCAAATAGTTTCAATGAAAATAAAATGTTAGTGAAATTCTAAAACATATATTCAGCCTTACTTCATCTGCTTAAGGTTTTTTGCATACTTTCTTCTATTTTCAATCAATTTTCTTCCAGCATAGAGGCTAAGAGGTGAGAAAAGCACCGGGAGAAGCTCCTTCACACCTACTCTTATAGAAACAGTAGCCTGAAATCAGGCTGGAATTCGGTTAAGTAGAAAAGTAACATGGTAAACCTAATCCCTGAGCTATGTATATAAATTAAAGAGGAGCTAGGGAGGAAAATGTTTTTATTTACGTGGTTTCTTTGTTTTACACTTAAGGGATTTATTTTTGGAAATAGGCCCCAAAGACTATTTTTGCAAGAACACTTACTGTAGTTTTTAACAATACTATAACTTACTAAATACACAAGGTAAAGAAAGCTCTTTTCCTTTGAACTCAAAGTACTGCTTGCAGGGTTCTTTGCAAAAAGTGAGTCTCAATTTCTACAGGAACAGTTTGCAGTTGGCAATTTTCTGACAGACATAATTTCGAGAAGGTACTTCCCTGTCACTTTCTGTTTGCAAGTGCTTGAGCCTTGTTGGTTTCAGGATGCTTAAAATGCTGGCGTAGTTCACACAGTCTGGAAGAGCTGAGATTTTAAGTACTTTACTGAAACTCTTTCCATACCCCTTATTGTCTGAAGGATAGTGTTGAAGTTCAAATTTATTGTAACTTAATGTTAGAACAATTTCTACTCCTACTTTCACACAAACTGACTTAAAAGATAATTTGCATATGAAGATTTTTATAGACAATATAGTAAGATTTTCATCTTGGTAAGAGGTTGTATTTACTGATAATTGTGCTTAGCATGTTTTGTATATTCTGGGGTTTTTTTATATATGTGGTTGGTATATGTTGGCATTTGGTTTTCCAGTACCTTGGTCTTGTGCAGCTGCAATGGAAAACCATGATTTTCACACTTGAGTTTTAGCTTTCTAAGAAAAAGTAAAGATGGAGAGTCTAATTGCTTCAGCACTGTAATTGAGTCTTTCTGGTAGGCATGGATACCTCTAATATTGTAATTAGTTGTAAATGCATAAGAGGTTTTGTTCAATTATTTGTTTGTTCATTTTTCCTGGTCAGTTAATACATGCAATAAAAAGAAACAGTTTTAAAATATTTAGTATAGCCTGTCTGAAATGACAAGTGAATAAAAATCTCATTAGAAAACTGAGGAAAATGCACATTTGTATATGACTAGATTAAAAGTCAGTAATCAGCATGGACTACCTTGGTGAAATGACACTACCAGGCAAATGCCCCAGGAGTATTGTGGCTGGCAAAGAGTTTCTTCACTGCTTTCCACCTTGAAAATTAGGTGTTTAATTTGCACCATGAAGGAGGTGGGGTTTATCTACTGTGCACTGCAAGCCTGTTCCTGCATATGTTTTTCTGTAGTGACTCCTCAAAGTTGTCTTCCTCTTTCCTGTTTTACTTCCTCCTCCTCCAGAATTGCTCTGACTGCAGCGAGCCCAGCCCTTCTTTGAGGATGCTAAGTGGAGGTCTGGCATAAAAACAGATTAAAAGCCAGAACTGTGTTTGACTTCTGTAGAAGCAGAACTGAATGTTAGTGCTGCACTTCACTAGGGCCTCAATTCCTGATTGTAACTGCAGCCAACTCAATGAATTATGAGTAACAGCCTAAAGCAGTTTTGAATCAATGCTGTCATTTACTGAGGATCTGTAGAAGTAAGAAATGGATATGGACTCCCCTGGCAGTGTCATTCTGGAAAACAGAGCCTTGCAACTTTAAAATGTTGGCCAATTACCCTCCCCACAGAAACTTTTCCCCACCTCTTGGTGTCTTTTTTTGTAGTTTCAGTCCTTCCATTGACTGCAGATCTCTAGCCCGAATATGACATCTGTTCTCTTCACCTTACACTATGTAAGTCTGTCTTGAAGCCTGCCAATGGAGAGAAGATTCATGTGTCTGGTTTTTATGGCAAATTTTAAAGAGACTTTTGTCAACACTCCTTGCAGCACATTGTTGTTTTAACTGTATATTCTTCTGACTGTTTTCCTTTTCAAATCCTAAGCAACTGCCATTCACCCTGACTCTCCCACAGGCTGTTCAGTTGTTTTTTTCCTGGTGATTGTCATCCTGCCAGCCCCCAGAGAGGGCCTGATAACAGATCCCTACCTACATTCATTCAGCATCTCTTTCCCCATCTGGTGTTTTGAATTCCTGTTTATTGTCCAGATTGCTAGTTGGGTCAGAAAAGCATTCCTTCACACCCTGAGGAGGAATAGTTTGACTGCTTGACAAATAGCCATCCCAGGAAAGGTCTGGGAACTTGGGGAAGGCACATACAGTTGGTTATACACGTGGTGATTTCTCTGTGCTAAATTCAAGTTATTGTTACAGAAATTGTGATGACCAGATCTAAAATGTCATTGGAAGAACATCCCTAGTACCCTGGTCAGCTGAATTTCAGTTACTGTGCTGACCAAGCCAGAGAAATTTGCAAGTCTTGCTCCCAAGGTCTTACAGTGTCAAGTGAAACTGGTAGTACTGATGATTGTGATCTCCATATTCCTCAAGGCAGAGCTGTATCAGCTGTTTTTACAGGGCTGACCCTGGCATTAACCCCAGTGAAATACTGCTACATACAAGCAGTTTGCTTGTCATCATACAATTATCACTACAGAGACTCACATCTGTAAAGTCTCCTGAAGAAATAAAAGTAGCATTAGTAGCCATACAGCAAACATATGGTGCCTCAGAGCAGCTGGGAAAACACGGTGCTCCAGCTTTCTTGATGGAAAGCACTTTTCCTCTGCCAAATGCATTTTGTAAAACAGTTCAAAGCCTTTTACCAGCTTACAGGGAGCTTCTTGCCACAGGGAAATGCTTGTGAAAGGAGTGGGCAGGCAGGCACCCAAACAGCAGAAGTCATAAGCTATCTAGCTACCTCTCCCCATCTTCCAGCTTCTTCCCAGAGTGCTGGGAATAGCTGCTGAGCGGAAAAATTACTTAAGATATTTGGATACAAGTAAGCCCCCTACAGCTACAGAATGACCAGTTCAAATCATCAGATAAACTGAGCATCATCCTTATAAATATGCATTCTCTAGAAATGGTATTGCTAGGTCAGTCTCTTTCTGCTGTACACTCCATTTGACCATGCCCCATGGAAATCCTGCATCTTCTTGGCCCACCTGTCTTCTCTGTGGTCAAACACCTCCTGATCCAGTATCTTGGCCAGTCTGTAGTCATCCTGCTGACTTCAGATCTAACACTCAAGCAAATGCAACCCCTAGGTAGGTCCATAAAATTAAATTAATATATCCCATGACAATAAAGCATCATTCTAAAACATTGCAGCAAGACCAGCATCTTTATTGAGCAATGTATTAAAATTCCTCTTCTCTCTCAAAATGTTCTTATGTCAACCTACAAGCTTTTTATCAAGTTTTCCCCCCACTGTTCTGTTGAGGAAGGGGCACAATATTGTGGCTTGGTGGACACCTCTCAGTTAGCCATAGAAATAAAGTGTTTGGGGAGCACAGTATCCCACCCTGCTCCTGAAGGTAGGATATAATTAGGGTGAAGGGCTACAAAATTGATAGAAAGCTTGTGTTTCTGTGTATATGTGTGTACATGTGAAGGGTCTAAAGCACAAGTGCTGTGGAGCAACTAAGGAAGCTGAGTTTGCTTAACCTGGAAAAAAAGATGCTTGGGGGATCCTTATCAATCTCTTTGACTACATGAAAGGAGGTTGTAGTGAGGTGGGGGAAGGTCTCTTCTCTCAAGTAACATGCAGCAGCACGGAAGGAAATGGCCTTAAGTTGATCCAAGTGAGATTTGGATTAGATATTAGGAAAAACTTCACTGAAAATATTATCAAGCATTGAAATAGGCTTGGCAGGGAAGTGATGAAATCACCATCCGTGAAGGTATTTAAAAGATGTGTAGATGTGGCATTTAGGGATGTGTTTTAGTGGTGGACTTGACAGTGCTAGGTTAGGGATTGGACTCCATGATCTTAGAGGTTTGTTCCAACCTAAATGATTCTATGTGCATGTGTAAAGGTATCAAAGGCATGGGAAACCACAA
The DNA here is from genome assembly GCF_000695815.1 of Acanthisitta chloris. NCBI lineage: Eukaryota > Metazoa > Chordata > Aves > Passeriformes > Acanthisittidae > Acanthisitta > Acanthisitta chloris. The sequence continues at coordinate 112,761 of NW_008667488.1, read as the reverse complement.
ACAGAATGTACATGGGCTTTAAAAAGCACAGATACAGTGCTGCAGAAAAGGCTTATGTGCCAGGCCAGTAAGTATCATATCAAGGATGAACTGTTATATGCCTAGGATAACTTAATGGAGGCATATTTAATTCATGGTTCTGAATAAAAACTTTATTGCGTTGCAAGCACAAAGAAATACAGGGTGACTGGTGAAATGTCAGAAGAATGAATATTGTAGTCATCATTTACCTTTTAGAAGAAAAGCAAGAAAAGCTGCACCATTCAGCAAGAAAACCTTTATACTTGAGAATAGCCAAACAAGCATGAGCAGCAACTGAAATAGAGATTAGGTTTGATTATATTCAAATCTTAACTCATACTTGGATATGAAGTGCTCAGTTCTGGGTTTCAGGCTTGTCCCCAGTGGGATCACAACTAAGCAAAAGAAAGAAAGAAAGTCTTAGTGTTATTCTTTCAAAGGATTAGTATGTTCCAGGCTTTGAGTGTAGTTTAAGCTTCTTAGCCATGCATATGTCTTCAGTAGATTATGAAAACCAAACTAAATTTTCATTGCCATTATAAGCTATTAATTATAGATTGCAATTCTTCTCACACAGCATGTGTATGAGTGAAGTCATCTCTGGAACCATTTTGTCACAGAGTATTCAAAAAAAGCAATGTATGGAGAGAGAGAAGTATGAGGGAAATAGATATGTATATTACCAGGCAACAAGCTGGTAAAAGAGATGTATGAATTTTACATGGTCAAGAATAATTAATATAACTGATAAGTCTGCATGGGGAGAGAAAGGGAGGGAACTGTTCTGAACAGCACACGTTTCTACAGGAAGATGGACTGTGGCATTTCTAACCATAGGAGTTAGATTAAAATGAAAGCAACAGTTGTTGTTTATGTTTTTTATTTTACTGTTTGTTTGTTTTGTGGGTTTGTTTTGTTCTATGTAAAACAAACATTAAGGAAATGTTTGAATGAATAACTGAAGATTTATAGGAACACATACCTGTAGAAAAGGAAAAAAATAAACCTGAACTTCAGAGATCTCCTGTTGGTAGAAAATTTAGACAAGAAATTGTTGCATAGGAATAAAAAGCCCCAAACCAAACATGTCTACTGCTCCAAATGACTTGCCAGTAATTAACTCCCTCACACTTTCACTTCAGCTGATGGCACTCAGCACCCTGGCAGTTCTGTGTTAATGGAAACAGATGCATCATCCTTGTTGAAAGATGTTGACATTCACATGCAATCATAAAACATCACAAACAAACGTGCCATTTATTGCAGAAACAGAGTAAGAATGGGTTTGGACTTGCAATATGCTACTTGGAGAGTACCTTACTTCTCAGCAAAAATTTTGCCAATCCTGAACCTTTTGTGTGGTTCTGAGAATTCAATATAAAAACAGTAGCTCCAGTCAAGAGGCAGAAGAGCTCAGTACTTGTCAGGATTAAGCCTGGTTTGTGTTTCAAAATTCAAGGGTGGGCAAGGTTACTTTTTCTTTTCTTTTCCCTGTAACAATAGGGTATAACAGTGTAGCACTTATGAAAGTGTCTGTAAGAAATATGAATTAATCTGTTGTGCCTCTGCCAAGACTTTCTCTACATGTGCTCTATACTGATAACATTACTCAAGTCATTATCATTATCTCTGTGCAAGGTGTTTCAAACATTTGATATCTATTAATGAGGAAAGCATAGTGCATTCTGTATGGAAGAGCTGGCAAGATTCAGGTGTTATGGTTACCCAGGAAGAGAATAAGGGGAGCGGGAGAAGTCCTGGAGGTTAAAAAATCAAGATAAACAAAAAGCAGAAATTCCATGCTTAAAAGAATACCCTTCCTGTATGGCATCTTGGTTAATAAACATCACCATGTCTCACAGAGGCACTGTAGACATTATGCAGTGAACTCATTGAGTGTAACAGTAAAACAGTTCACAGAACAGTAAAACACACTTCACAGAGTGGAACTGAATTAACAAAATACCCAATTCACTGTATATATGCATAACACCTTTTTATAAACTTGTTTTCTTCACAAAAGCACTGCAACTCTTTAGTTTAATTACTTCATTTTCACTTTTGGCATAATTTAAGTTTAACATTCCAGCTGCAAAAATGATAAATGAACCTGCAACTAAATCATGTAATGGTACAAAATAATAATGTATAAAATAGTGAAAGCACACACTGCTTTTTACCATGTTCCACAGATGTCACGCTTTCATGGGAAACATTTTACAGTATATTAACTGCCTGATCATTGAGAATTAATTACGAATTCCTTTGTCTTCCTTTGCCTTTTCCCTAGCCAACTAAGAATTAGATGTGCTGTTACAGAACTGTGATTTAGAATGATGTAAAGGAGACCAGTAGTCTCCTAATCTCTCTTTTTCTTCAAAACTATAAGCTGAAATAGTTGTAATTTAATTAGGAGAAGAGAATAGTTTGTCGTATTTTGTGTGTTTATAATCAGGACCACAGTGAACATTTTACTATCATAAAAAAAAAGACTTTTTTTGTTCACTGTAAGTCATCCTGTTACTTCTATAATTAAATAATTGGGGTTTTTTTCAGTCTCTGGGAAGGAAAATACAGTATTATTTCTATTTCTTCAATTCTTTGCATGGTCTGCGCTTGCAGGTGGGTCGGAAAAGGTTTTCTTCTGGCACTGTTACTACCTAAATAACAATGAGCTGGATAGTACCCCAGCAATACATACATTCCGTTTGCTTTAGCTTTAAAATTCTGTTTGAGCCAGGAGTTCCTTGAAGGATCTCCTTCTTTTGTTGTGTATAATAAAAAGGTTGAATACAAGCCTGTCCCATGTCAGCTTTATCATGGCAAAGAAAATCCACTCCTTCAGCCTTGGTCTCAGACTGAAAACCTGCAGTGAGTTTCTAGTTTCACCAAATGATGTGCTCCATAAAGTTCAAACCATCTTTTGGTTGCCTCTGAAAATTTGTTAGAGATGTGCTCCCTACTGCAAGCAGTACTTTGCTTCCCTTAAAAGTCTCCCAGTTCAGACAGACATCAGCAGGGGTAGGGAAACCGGAGTAGAAACCTGGTTTTGCTTTAGATTCTGTAGCACTTTAGTGCTGTCCATTCCATCAGTATAGGCTAACTGCTTTTTGCTACTTCCAAGCAGATTTCTCCAAAGGAAGGATGCACAGACATGCAAAGTTGCTTTTAGGGAAGCAAACTCTCTCCTCTTTGGTACTGGAGCAGAGTAAAAGGATCAAAGGAAAGTTGGTCTTTGGCTGTGCTGCAATTTAAGTCTTTTTCTGTGGAATGAAACATACAATGAGGTACAAAGAATGATAAACAAGCAGCTTGTTGTACCAATTGCCATATTATCTGATCTAGATTACATGTCCAGTTCAATTCACTGTGGATTGCTCTTTATAACAATGACTGATATATCTCTTCTGATTTAAATCACCCCACTGGCATCTTACAAGACCTAAGGATTAAAATGCCTGTCACACTATAGAGGTATGGCTAAGCCTTTCTAAGTGAGGGCAGGTCCAGATGCTGCCAGCAGTGCCTCCAGTGGAGCACAGGCTCCATTCTGAGCTGACTAGGTTTTCCTGAAGAATGTCTCAAAGAATGTTTGGAACTTAATTTCTTATGTTCCTACTGAGGTGGGCGTCTAAAATTGTGGGAAGAATTGAAGCCAGCAGTGAAGTTCTACCTGAACATAAGGAAGAACTTCTTTACTGTGTGAGTGACTGTGCACTGGAACAGATTGCTCAGAGAGGTCATGGATTCTCCCTCAGTGTATTCAAGAACCCTCTGAATGCAATCCTGAGCCATGTGCTCTAGAATGGCCCTGCTTGAGCAGGAGGTTGGACCAGATGACCCACTGTGGTCCCTTCCTACCTAACTGATTCTGTGATTCTGTTACTCTAAATTGCTCAAGTAAAAGGCGAGTGACACTGTACAGCAGGAAAATACAAAAAACATGGTTTTAAACAACGCTTAACTGTAAGAATTCAGTTGCAAATCTACCCAGGTGTGTGCTAACACCTGTGCAAGTTAGTAAAGAGTGCAGTAAACCTTTTGGGAAGCCTTATGGTTGGTCTTATCTACTCTTGTTGTCAATGATGAGCATGGCAGACTGTAATAACCTTCAGGCTTAGATACCAAAAAAAAAGAAAGAAAAAAGTATTTTTTGAATGTAAAGAAATCATCAAAATAGCAAGAAAAATGGGACAATGTGCTTCCCCTCAGTGAATAAAGCTGTCTAGAAAGTCATCGGTGAATCATGAACTGGTGACTGATAAAACTCGGGAATCCTGACTGTCCTGGCAAAAGGCACTACTTTTAAATTGTCTATCTTCCTCCTTCTTACCCTCTTCCATCCAGTTGCCCCCCACTTCCCCTCCCCTCCTCACCAAGAATATGGAAGTGGAAGACAAATTTGAGTTCACCGGTTTAGCTTCACTTGTACCTCTGAGTCTTGAAATGTTGAGTCTCTGAAAGAGCAAAAGCAGTACTGTGAGAATTCTCAAAGGACAATATTTTTAAAGCCTAAACGGAGGTCAAACGATGCTTATGAAAATCTGATAACAGCTTTTAAGCTGTAAGTAAATAAAACTAATTGTGTTCATTCATTTGCTTTCCAATAAACATATCCTTAAAGCATTACCAATCTGTATGTGGATGGCATACAGAAAACTGATCTTCTATACATATGAAATGTGTTGTATATGTGCTTTCAATTACTTTTGTTTCCATCAACTACTGTAGGTTGATGCTTTCAGATTCTATGATTCTATATTTTGAGCTGTGACATGAAATATGCTAAAAAATGCCTAAAGCACATGTGCCTCTACAGGTACCATACAAAAATTGTTTTTGTTTCCAGAAACTGGCTTACCTTGATCAACTAGGTGGGTTACCTTGTCATAAAAGGAACTAAGGTTTGACAAGCAGGACTTTCCTCTCATGAAGCCACATTGGCTGTGTCCAATGACTACTTTATCCTTCAGGTGTTTTTCAGTATCTCCCATGATTATTTTTTACATGATCTTTTCCATGATTTCAGGTGGGGAAAAGACTAGAAAATAGGACAGTTCTGGCCCAATGCGTACTAACTTTTAGTGCTAATTCTTCTGTCTGACTGAGTTGATTCTTATTTTTCACCTTTCTGTATACTCACCTTGTATTGCTGTTTCAAGGTGAGGGATTTACTTTCTGTCAAGTGCTATACAGCTTTTCCCAACGAAAACAGTAATTTATTCTATGCTAGAGGGACACCATATCTTTAGTTTAATTTTCATTGAACCCTTTTGCTTTTTTATCAACCCTAATCTGAAAGCTGAGTACAATCACTGTACACAGAAAATGAAATTATTTACTCAGTGCTTGTTCAATGTTATCAGTCTCGTAAAGATTTGTAACATACAAAGCAGATATATATCTACTTCCCTCTCCTATTTCCTTTCAAAAACTTTTTTCCTGTCTTCTTGATACTATCATTTTGTGCCTGCTGAATGCAGAAAGAACATATTTTGTGCTGGTTTATATCCTTTGCTATCTCAAGGAAATAGGTGGAATCCTGGAGATATTAACTTTGTCTCAATAACTTTTATAACAGTGAAGTGTTAGAGAATACTTTTAACATGTTTGAAAATAATTCTCTGTGATACAGTTTCTGATAACATGATGATTTCATATAAAGCTTTTGGCTTTAGCACATCCTCAGTGCTGCAAAATAAAAACTTATAGTATACTTCTGCATGCAAGAGGTATGTTCCCAGTGCTAGTCTAGAAATGTATACTCTTCAAAAAATATACATAGTGGGACTGATTTACCAGTGCTTATCCACTTGCATAATCTTTGCTTGCACAAGCAATCCTGTTCAACTTAAAACTCCCAGACACAATGCAATTACTCACATGCTTTAAGGTTGCATGGATCTTGGCAATTGCATTCTGCCCCGAGCTAAAGGCAAGCCTGAGCTTCATCTGATAAAACCTTCCAGCTGAATGCTTCACTGCTGTGAATATTATTTTGAAAGCTGACAAGTGTATAGCTTAAGAAGTAGAGAGCAAATTATAAACTGCCACACAGTTTTTATGAAAAAGCAAATCTAGCTTGCTTTTAATATCATAACTCTCTTTGCAATGTTGTAGAACGTTGCTGTTTACCTCACTTTACAGCATTTGTTCTCAAGAAAGACATGGCTGATTATAGATTTTTTGCTGATGGTGGAAGGAAGAAGAAAGAAAATGTGAATCTTGTCAATACCAGTCTTAACAATGACTTCCGTTGTTGGGGCGAGAACTGAGGTCATATTTGGCACTTAGCCCCAGACTGTTCTGCAACAGTGCTGTGTCCCAGCATAGACTTTACCAAGGAGTTCTGCTCTCAAAACTGGAGGCAATTATTTGCAAAGCACCAGTGCAAAGCTGAGTTTTCTAGCCTCTCAAGGACAATACGTAGGCTGGCTGAATTCTAGCATGTATTGTGCCATGACTGCTGGGTGCCCACTGTACATTTGCATACTGGGTGTATACACATAATGTAGCTTCCATATGATGCTAATAATGATAAAACTTTCAAAGTGAATGGTGCACAATCTAGTGCATTAGCTGACTTGGCTTTGCTAGGATAGCTGTCCTAAATTGATTTTTTGTGTCAATACTGGCTATTAGCTAATTGTATAATCTGGTTTTTTGATGTGCTTCACATGCAGCCTTACTTTAGACAAAGCTGCCAATTAAAGAAGAAATGAAGTTTCCCTTTTTGTTCCCGCTTTTTTGAATTACTTAACTACATAACCATATCCTTATCTTCTACTGAATGTAATTAAATGATTCTTAGAAAATTATTAAGAAGTCTACAAAACAGTTATACTTGTGAATGACTGAAACAGAAAGGGAGTGATGCTGGGAGTGGGGGTGTCTTTTCCTTATTTGAGCAAACTGAGTTAATGAGTGCTTTTCTGCAAATATCCAACCCTCCAAACCAAATCTACAAAGCATTTCCCCTGAGTATTATTGTGATAAGTATTGTCCTTCAGGAACTCCAATTCTCCATGTGGAATTTCTCTCCATGGTACAGTGGGATTTTTGGCACGAGCTAGTAAGGAGCATATGAGATCTCAGTATTAGACAGAGACACTGCTGAAGGAGAAAAGTTTTGTGCCCATACCTTGCAGGGATACCTTATAATGCATGGGAGTGATGCTGGAGTATCTGGACATGATTTCTGCTTTGGTCAGTTCCAAAGGAGCAATATAGAAGTACATCAGTTAAAATGTTTGGAAGCAGATTTAATTGTCTTACTATCTTTTTATATCCTGTAAAGTCAGCTTACAGAGTGTCTGTTGTGTTTACATGTCTGAATCAAATGTGTATTTTTTCACTGTAAAATGAGTGTGTACCTCAGCTCACACTCTAGGTCACAGAAATTTCTGCAGCTCCATGCAAGTCAGCAAAATAGCTCAAATTTATGCCAGTAAGTCTATGACCCAAATATTTGTTAAGCTTGTACATGTCACCTCATTAGATGCAAACTTACTACTGTGGATTTTTAATACCAGCTGGCTGCAGCATGTTTTCTGCTATTTAGCCCATGTATCTATTTAGCAGGCTGTATAATTTCTGCTCTATGTGTCAAGACTATCTATCCTAAGGTGCTAAGATCTTGTTCCCCTACTCCATTTCCCCCTAAAAAAAAAAAAAAAAAAAAAAAAAAAAAAAAAAAAAAGAAAAAAGAAAAAAACAGTGTGGTGCTATCCTTATCTTATGCTGGTGCACATTAGCAACAACCTTCCTAAATGAAGCTGCCATTTTACGAATAATGGCAATGGTGAAAATAGTGAAAAAATTGCAGCTTCCTGTTCCATGTCACATGCAACACTACCACTCTTCTCTTTTGCAGTTCTCTTACCCACGAAACTAACTTGTTTTTCTTGGTGTGATCAGGTCCATCTGAATTAAGTTGCAATGTACTCTCCTCTGTAATTCAGAAATGTAAGTTTTATTGTTCTAAACACTTAGATAAATTGACAAAAATGAAAAGCTTCTAGCTGTTTATTTACTTCATGAGCAGTTTATTATAATAGTCAGAAAATTGACTATTACATGGAAAGAAATATTGTATAAGCCTAGTAGAACTACATTGTTTACATATATCAGGTCTCATTCACTTGGATGCGTGTATTATTTGTTCAATATGAGTCCTTTATGTGTATTGAAAACAATTTGACACAGCTTCTTCTGGCTCATCTGCACAAGACAGCTTGTAAAATGTAATTTGCAGAGGTCTGTGACCAGCAGAATTGCTTAAACAGTCTTAGCATATTTTTTTTTTAATGAATGCCAACACCTAGCTTCAACTAAAGAATACTCATCTATTTAATGGTTATGATATTGAGCTCTATTTGCTTTAAAACTTCTGTAAATGTCACAGGCCTGCAAGCATAATTTGAGAAAGATTATTTACCCTTACCCTGTTATTCTTTCTCTGTTTTTTTTTAAGAAGATAGGTGTGGCTACTAAATAGGAATATTAAACTGCATGAAAGTTAAAAGGGTGGATAAAAGGTCATTATTTCAAATCTGAACATTTGTGGCATGGACCCTATAACCTCCAAAGTGCAATAGAAAAAATGTTTTTAGGAGTGCTTAATAAAGGATAATTTAAATTTTTTTTCAGATCTTTAAGAACATTTTTAATCTGGTTTTAGGAAATTGTTAGGGTTTATTGTACAATTGAACTAAACTTTTTCTTCTAATGTAAATAGGTCAGGAAATAAGGTACATTGATAATGTTCAGCCTTTTTCTTCTCTGTGCCTGTCATGGGCCAAAATCAATCTCAAACTGGGAAATTTCAATTCATTTAATTTAATTTATTGGAAGTTAGCATGAAATTTCAATTACTGATTCTGGTATTAATAAATAAACAATTCAACATTTAGAGAAGAATACCTCAGCTTCACTTGCAACAGCCTCCTTCCCTGCTTCCTGGGCTCCAATCCTCTTGGTTCCTCCTCTTGGTGAGGCAATGGACACCCCTGGTGGCAGTCAGTGTGTTTCCTTCACTATTTGCTGCTTCCTGTTCATCACTCAACTCCTGCACCATGGTTTCCTCACCAACCACAGTCTCTTTGGGGGCTGTATCAACTCAGGTATCTCCTGCTGTAGCTCCACTTGTGCATCACCCTTATATCTTCTGTAGGTCTACAGACTCTGCCTGCCCCTATGACAGTATATCCCTTTGAATGGAATATACTTCTGTTTCATCTCTAGCTCATGAAGCAGTATGACTATTTTGCACTAACACATGGGACACATACTACCAGGGATATCAGTTTTGAAATGGAAAAGTTTGAGGAGCACAGGAAAAACTGTTTTTCAAAACAACTTCTAAATAAGATAGCCAGAAATCAAGAAGATAACTGATAGTCCAGGAGGTGGAAGCATTCCTTTACAAAAATCTAACAGAAATACATACAGTTTATTCCTCTAGGTTAGGAACCAACTAGATTATTGGAGAATATTATACTGATATATTCAACCCCATAAAAAAAGTTTCAGTTTTTTTTTAAAAGTGGGTAGGGAGGTTTGACTATTTTAACATTATTTTCATTTTCTTGTCTACTTGGAACAATACACAGTGAGAGGGTAAAACAAATCTTTCTGGTCAAATTCCTATGTAAATTAAAGAAAAAGGAATGCACTCAAGCAATTTGCTCTATGGCATTCTGTGGAGGAATATATTGATATTTGTGCCTATCCTAGGAGAATCAAGATGACACCAAAGAGTTGTTGGGGAAACATCTCAACTGCTCTACCAGACCATATCTGACTCTGCTGCTCCCTCACACCAACTTCAGTATATTTGGGGCATGCTTTTTAATATTTTTAATCTGCTGCAGGAATGTAAAGACATAATGGTCTTCTTTGAGAAAAAAATAAATTAACAAACCCAGATTGGTCTAGAAACTATTAATTGTTTGAAATGAACAGCTATTGTTAGTGCTGCCATAGAGATTATACTTAAAAAAGACTAGCATTTCATCTCTGCATTGCATTTATTTTATTTCATAATCTTGTGGAAAGAAGCATTTTGAAAAAAATCTATGGAATATTATGATTCCAACTGCTCTCCTTTGTTCTTGTTATTAGATTAAGTTTCTCCAGTCTCATGCTTCTGCTATAGCCCTTGAAAGAGCTGCTAGTATAGACATCAGACATTCCCTGTATTCGAAGATTATTCTCTGCTTTTATGAGAAGATGCATATCTTTTAAACATTAGAAATCTGCTGCCAAGTACGGTTCATAGTGTGAAGATAAATAATGTCTTTAAACTAAAAAGAGAACCTTTTAATGATTGCTGGATATTCAGTGGGTTTAGTAATTTAAACTAGCACTTCCTTAGAAAAATCACTGCAGTTACTCAAAGTTCTAAGCTCAGCAATCATTTCAAGACAATGTGGCAGCATTTTTTTATAAAGTGGGTCACTGGTGATTTTCTGAAGGCTTAGCTTTGTAATTTTTGTATTCTTTTTATTGCTGTGTAGAAGAAGAAGTACAAAATGTGATTTGGGTTGTTAAAATGGCATAAAATCATTTCACTTTAGCAGGGACTGTCTAGGAATAAGGCATGCTATGGAGGTCATTCTTAATTCCCTTGGGGACAGTTGCTGTGAGCTGACAAATTTATACTTTGCCAGCTCATTGTTCTGTCCTTTGTAATGTTGAAGGAGCAGGTTAAAAGGATACAGCTTCTCTGTTGCATCAAGTAAATTCTGAGTTTTTCTGTTCAGTTTCTACTGTTGACTGTCCTTTAGCACTGAGTATCAGTAAATTAGAGAGACTAGCACAGAGCCCGAAAGTAACCTGACCCTTGTCAGTCAGGGTGTAGTAGTAGTCCGATTAACTGGGGGCTGCAGTCCTGGAGTGATGGGTCTGTTGGAGCAGTGATCCTGCAGATCCGCTCCTCTCCCGAAGATCCAGCGGCAGCTCTTGTCCTCTGGGAATCCAGCAGGCAAAGGGCTCTCTGTGCTGGTCCGAACCCCAGTTTATATCCCTGTGCTCCCCCTCATGTGGGAATGCTTGGCTCCCCCCGAGGTGAGGCTCCTCACAGTGGGACAATACAACTCTATACCTGCCCTGGGTCCCTGACAGCCCATTGAACAGAGACAGCCCCTGAGGAGCCAGAGGGGACTGGGACACAACGATCACTGTCCAACCTGCTTTAACAGCCTGTGGAGACCACAGTAGAGCACACACCATGGGTTATCCCCACACTGCAACCCAGGACATGTGTGCAGTTCTGGGCCCCTCAGGTCAGGAGGGACATTGAGGTGCTGGGGCAGGTCCAGAGAAGAGGAATGAGGCTGGGGAAGGGACTGGTTTTTTTGGAGAAGCTGAGGGAGTTGGGATTGTTTAGCCTGGAGAAGAGGAGGCTCAGGGGAGACCTTATCACCCTCTACAACTCCCTGACAGGAGGTTGGAGTCAGGTGGGGGTTGGTCTCTTCTCCCAGGCAACCAGCAGCAGGACAAGAGGGCACAGACTCAAGCTCTGCCAGGGGAGGGTTAGGTTGGATATTAGGAAGAGGTTTTTTACAGAGAGAGTGATCAGGCATTGGAATGTGCTGCCCAGGGAGGTGGTGGATTCACCATCCCTGGAGGTTTTCAAGCTGAGACTGGATGTGGCACTTAGTGCCATGGCCTAGTAATGATGGTAGGGTTGGACTCGATGAGCTTTGAGGTGTTTTCCAACCCGGTTGATTCTATGATTCAGGATTTTCCAAGTTTACCTTCACATAAGTCATATACCCAAACACTGAACCTTGTGAGAATTTGAAAATGTTTGATTACTCTTTTCTAATTTAGACTCCTAAATGACTCATTGTTCTTTGCTTAAAAATAAGTGATGCTGTTTCACAAATGTATTTTTGTATGAAAATAGTCTCTAAGTGGGTTCTCAGAGAGGTCTGTACCTTGTTGACCTTTTGCCTAAAGTATAAAAATCTAAAGGTATGGTGTTGCATCCCCTGTGAAAGGTAATTATTAAATGTCATTAATGCCTTCACAAGGGCTGTCTTTGAGAATATATTCAAATAAGCCTTGCTTTTATTTTCCAGCCTTTCAATAAGTATGAAGCTGGCAAATGTTGTCATTCGGGTGTTTTAGTTAGGATTTTGTTTTCATTCTTTTTAATTTACCATTTTCATTTCAGTTATCAGAGAGCATATCTACCCTGTTTTCAAATTTGCCCTTCGTGCTCTGGATAGAGGCTACTCTTTATAATAAGCAAGAGGTTGTGAAACCCTCATGGAAATTTTTTTTTAAAAATATTGTATTATAAACATTATGTTATATTTTTTGGGAGCAACGGATTTTTGAGCTAGTGGCTTGAGGGTACATCTTTGGATATACATGAACTGCAATGAGTGAAGGAAATTTTCTGAAAAACATTAATGTGTACTGTTGGTATGTTTAAAGCTTTATTTCCTAATCATATTTCTGATTTTAATGAAGAGTAAGAAGCTGGAAAACAGGTACATTTGAAAACATAGTCATTCCAAAAGGTGATCATGGCAAGAAAATATTTATGAAAAATTCCTTGAGTTATTATGTCTATGCTCTCATTCAAAGTGAGAGTTTATTGTGATGGAGTTTATATAGATGATTGTTTTCACAGACTTTGGTGAGCGTGCAGGTTCTAGGAATCAAACAGGAGTTCTCATTTTATGGAAACACTTTACCTTTAAAAAGGGGCAAAGGAAATCAAGAAGATCTGCTAATCCTAAAACTGGTCTCTTGTATTCCAAGAAGTGATGTGGATCTTCTGACTAAGAACCTCAGATTTTGTTTGGTGGTGAAAGGGTAATACTTTTCCCTAATCTGGCTCCTTGTCTTGCCTGTTTTGGTAATCAAACAGAACGAGAATGGAATTACAACTGAAGCCCTTTTGTTTCAGACAATATTACTCAAGCATCATCTGTTCTTAGGGTGATAGTCATCCAGGGAACAGTCATCAAAAGATAGCATGATGTCTCTACCAAATTCAAGCCCATAAAGACTGTTCTGTTGCAAGCAGAATGGTTCCTTCCCATTTTATTTTAAGTTACACTAGCAGCTGCTGTAATACATAAAACAGCTAAATGATTTTATAACAGCATTAATGAATTTAAATGAGACCTGCAGTCTGCTCTTCTTCAGTTCAAACTTTTAACCACCTGGGATGAACAGGGGCTACAATTTGAGGGAAGTCATCCCTTCTGTCTATAAAACTCCCATTGACACTTATATATGTTCACAAAGAAAGGAGAATGAACCTTGTTGAGAGCATTGTAAAACAAGTAATTTTAAATTAGCAACAGTCAGAGGAAAGACTTTCTTGGCTGTAATACTAATTTTTCATTGGAGGGACACAAAATTATTAGCAAATTTCTGTCAACAATAAGCCAGAGAAGATAATACATGGGCATGATTTTTAATGCTTGTCAAAAATCAGAACTAACCTTTACTGATGACAGACTTAGAATGGCAGAAAACTCTCAGGATAAACTATTCAACACAAATCTTAGCTAATATTTAACTGGCAGATATTAGCTGAATGTCTTTAGCATGCAAGCTGCATATGCTCAGTATACTTAATACATGCAAAGCTTCCATTTAATATACAGAGTTTAGAGGAAGTGATGCATGAAGCATTCCAGCTAAACTAAACCTAACAAACAAAAATCTTCTATATTTTATTTCTAATATGTATTTTTAATAATTCAATAGGAAATATGTCAGTAAAGGAGTCATTTTATTAAATTATTCTGGTAAAGTTTTTGTAACTTATTGGCATTTTAAGTATTGGCATATGCTGATGCTTCTTACGACAGTAACAACTGTAAGTACATGTCACAATCTTTATTCACCATCTAAATACATGTTAATAGTGAGAGATATGGATTTGATGGATGGACCACTTGATGGATAAGGAATTGCCTAGATTTCTGCAGTCAAAGAGTTGTGATCAATGGCTTGATTTCCAAGTGGATACCAGTGACAAGTGGCATTCCTCAGGGGTCAGTACTGGGACCAGTGCTGTTTAATACCTTAGTTGGTGGCATGGACAGTGGGATTGAGTGCGCTGTCAGCAAGTTTGCCAGTGACACCAAGTTGTGTGATGCAGTTGACATGCTAGAGGGAAGGGTTGCCATCCAAAAGGACCTTGCCAGGTTTGAGAGGTGGTTCTATGTGAACTTCATGAAGTTCAACAAGTGCAAGTGCTGCACCTGTGTCAGGGCAATCCCAAGTATAAATACATGCTAGGCAGAGAATGGATTGAAAGCAGCCCTGAGGTGAAGGACTTGAGTGCAGAAGCTCAACATGACCCAGCAATGTGCACTTGCCCCCCAGATAGCCAACTGTGTCCTGGGCTGCACCAAAAGAAGTGTGAACAGCAGGTTGGAGGAGGTGTTTTTATCCCTTTACTTTGGTTCAAATGCAGTCTTTACATTTCAGAAAATGTACTTCACAAACACTAGATATTTGGAGAGAGCTCTGTTTTTTATGTAGATGGTTGGGGCCTCTCAGCAAGCTGAAAATGTAATTCTGTCCCAGGATGACTGTTTTGTCTGAAGGTAATGTCTTGTTTGTGAACTATATAGACAGTTCATTGCTGCCTGATATCAAAGGATATTCATCCAGAATTAACAAATGTATTGCATACTGGCCTAACCTCGCTGACATGAAACTAACATTGCAGTAGGTTAGTCAGCAAGATAAAAGGATGACATTGTGAACTTTGTGAGCAGGTTAAATTAGGGGTTCGGTGACACTCTAAGCAGACCTAAGTGCTCACAGCTGCAGCTATGCTGCCTACTTTCATCTTCTCTTTCTCTCCCACATCATCTGACCCTTCCTTGAAGATTCCTTGTTCACAGCAAAAGTGAATGGCACACTTGCATGGTTCAGTGAAATAAATGTATGCTAAGGTCTGGCACAAAATTGGGGGGGAGAGGGGAGCAAAAATGGAAGAACTGCTCAGTAGACATTTTTCAACTGTAGAATCAAATGAAGAAAAAATTAGAGAGTTAAAATCAACAGAAGCTTTGTGTTCCTTCAACAACACGCTTGAAAGACAAATATCTGATAAAATAAGCATGAAGATGTACCTACACTATAATTTTCTTGTTGAATCTGACTTGCTTTACTCTAACAAATCAGTCTTTTAATCTACCTGTGACAACTTAACTTAAATTTCTTTTGGTGGACACCTGTCAAACTGCTGTAGAGTTTCAACACATTAAGTCTCTGTGTTTCAAACTTTATGAGTCTGAATAGCATCTTGAGTTGACTTCTGCCATGCCTTCTGTCTCATGCAGTGCTAATTAGCCACTCCATTTGAAGTGAGATATTGCAACCTGACTTTCCTGCCTTCCACCCTCTCTTTAGAACTCTATGCAAAGCTTCTTAATTACCTACCACATCGATACATTTATCCCTGTTGTCATGTGTTTGGAGGTGCACCAGAATGCTGTCAAAGAAAATATTTTCAAACATTTACAGTTTCCTAACTAACACAAAATTATGCAAGATAATGGAAGCAGAGGCAGGGCATGATGGACCAAGATATCTTTTTAAGACTCCTGCTTGTCTGTGTAGTGTCTGCTGCACTGCTTCAAGCCTACACTGGCTCCTCCTCTGATTCTGCCATATTCATCCCTGTGTTGTTAAATTCCTGTCTCTCAGCCTTTACAAGTCCTGTAGCTTTTTGTGAGGAATGGCTGTCATTTTCTTCAAGCAAGCTTTTTTTTTTTTTTAAACTCTGCTTTGTGGGAGTGCTGTCCTTTGGAGCATACTTCCAGATATAGGCTGGGGAAAATATGTTTTTTCTGGAATGCAGTTGCTACTTTGATTCTCCCAGTTTCTGTGTAGTGCTTCAGCTCTCCAGTATAAGAGAATATACTGATGCTGCTGTCAGGCTGGTCCTTGACAAGACCCTTGGTACACATTCTGTCTTATTTTATGGAGGATGATGGAGGACAGAGTAAAGCAGTGTTTGAAACCAATACCCTACCAATTCAGTAAATCAACCCAAAATTTGGAAATAGGTTTTCCTCCGTGTATACACCCATCTCTCTTTTAAACAGGATTTTTACCCAGAAGTATCCATAAATTAATGTTTTCATGTCGTTTGAAAATATTAACCATTATAGAATAGTGTAGTGGGTTGCAAACTTTCATAACATTTTGTTGTTGTTCTAAAGAACCTCTGAATAAGAGGTTTGACTTGGGTGCAACTATCCTACATTGCAGGCCTGTGCAGTGGCATGTGTCCAGATTTATGGAGAATTGAGTCATGGGCTTGGGCTCCTATTCCTGGGTATTGCCCCAGAGAGTGGCTCTGGGCCCCTGCAGTACTCCTGGACTGCCAGGGCCAGGATACAGTCAAGGACAGCTCCTTCCTATTGTTGACTGTGGGGACAAGCTCTGAGACACAACAAGGGTGATCCCTGGCCCAGGGGAGCTGCTTCCAGATGAGGCTCCATCATGGAGCCTGGTGTAGCCTGACCTACAGACCCTGTTCCTCAGCCCTGCCTCAAGCCTGGCTCTGAGCCCAGGAGGTGCCTGATGCCTGGGGCTGGCCTGGTTCCCATGGCTGCTCCTGTCTGGGGTGGTGGGACAGGCCTGGGATGACAGACCCTGCCCTGTCACCCCTATGGGAAACCCTGCAATGGCCCTGGCCTGGGGGAGCTGCAGCCCTCATGGTTCTCTGAGTCATGGGTGCTCAGTCAAGAGCAGAAGATGCTGCTTTGCACAATTTGCTTAATGTTTTTAAAGAGTGAATAGAGATTTAAAGATTATGTTGATGCTTCTTACCCCCTTACTGTCATATATGTTCCTCTAGATTCTGTGTCACCATATCATAAAACTGAGAAGAAGAAAATGAGGATTTCTGTCATAACTCAAGCTGGGGTGCTCACTTCATCATTGAAACTATAGCTTCACCCTGCATTAGCTATGTACTAAATAGCTTCTTATGAAAAATAAAAAGAAAAAAAAAAAGAAGTAAAGAAGAGTCCTTTTTTTCCAAATGGCAAGGATTTTTTTTTTGCAGGACGCAGCCTTTTTTCACTAGCTGCCTGACCTGCAATAAGTCCAATTGAGAACCCTTGATAAATCATACCTAATTAAATTGCTGTCATGTATCTGTGTGGGCATCATAGTTGGTAGCAATACTGAGCATAAGCCATCAGGTCTCTTGGCAAGTAGGAGGCATATGCTCCTCATCCATCCCTGCACTCTGGACAAAGTAATTAGTATTGACAAACCCTAAAATCAGTAGTAGACAATGGGATGTATTCTGCCTAAGTAATATGGAACATGCATAGAACTAATGCTTAAAAACTAATGCTTAAAAGTAGCCTTACAGCAAAGGTTTTGTTGTCAGGGTAGACAGCATCTCCATTTCTTTGGGAATTGTCCTCTGCTCATGCTACTATATGTTTCAGGAATTTTTTTAATATTCTGTTCTTTTATTAAGTTTGCAAGACTAAAACTTATACACAGTGTGAAACTAAGAGAATTACCTTGCCTTTCCAAATATATGTTCCTAAAAATAATATCCTTGTCTTTTAAATATTGTAGGCTATATGAAATGTCTTGAAATACTGGATATGATGATAAAGTTCCACAACTTCTCTTGGCAACTTATTGCAAGTCCCTCACCACTTTCATAATGGAGAAGTTGAAGTTAGCTGATTGATACAAGAGCATAGCCAAAACTTTGTCAGTATCTAATGTCTTTTATCTATTAGAGCTAACAGCTTCTTGTGAACAGTTAATACTTGTTCCATTATAGCTCTGCTAATATTCTCCACTTGCTAAACCCTCTGCTTACTTCAGGATTTTCTTATTATACTTGTCTCCACTGACAGTTCATTTGCACATAATTACTAACAATGCATTCACATTAAACAGAAAATAGGTTTCTGTCCTGAATGGACAAAAGTCAGTAAAGAATGTACTCTCCTGACTCCTTTAGCTTGGCCCCATTTTGTGTAATCATTGCAGCTATTAGACATTACACAGTAAAATGTGTACAGTGTGAGCAGGATGTATAAGGCAATGAATAATAGGCAATGGCTCTAGCAAGAATGTTAAACTTACACCTTTTGTCTAATGCAGATCTGCAAGGCACTTCACTCTGAATTCTTACATTCTCTGTATATTCTCTCCAGTGAGACTAAGGATGGAAATCACTGGGGGGACATTTCAAGCCTGATTGTCTCTTCTAGACACAAAACCACAACTAAAAATCTCATGTTTAGCTGCAATTTAGCAGATCTTTTAGTTCTGATTTTTTCACTCTCCCAATTTACGTTTCCTCCTTGCTACTTTTTGCCTGATTCACAGTTCCAGAGCTAACTGCCTCCTTCTTCAAGCACCCCTTGCACTCTGTGATGTCTGGATTCACAGTGCTACGTGCTCATGTGCTTTACCATAAACCAGTGACACTGATGTGAAGGGTTAATAAGATTTGTGTGTGCGTTATCAAATTCACTGCCTGTGAAATAAATTTACCTTGCATCTGCATCCACTTCTAATCCATCAAATAATGTGTGAGCACAACAAGCTTGAACAACTGAGAGACAGGAACAGAGATGATTATCACTTCTTGTGAACCTTCTGCTACTTCTGCAGCAACCCCAAAAATACTACATTCCCAGTTCATTGTCTGTTGGCTGCTATTAGAGAGTGTGTGATCTTGTTTGTTCTTAGTGTGCGTGAGGGGAAACATCCTTGAATTCAAAATCCTGTGGAAATAATATAAACATTGTTGATGCATTTATTTTTAGAAGGTACCAAAATTCTTTTATTTTAGACATCATTTTTCAAGGAGGTAAAACTTCAGCAGTTTTCTCCTGAATATAGACTTTGTATGTATAATTTATTGGTATAATATGAGTCAGTCAATGGCATGGATTAATGGACAAATACACTTATGCTCAGTTTTGAATTCTGTGGAAACCAGATGCATTTCTAGCGAGTTTTTAAAACTTCCTGGGGGCTTTCACAATAGGAGCTGATAAAATTTTACGGAATGCTCAACTTTTATGTTTAGTGAATGTCATGAGAATTATTCTACCCTGTACAAAGGGGTAGAAATTAACTAAATAGTTCTGAATGAGCTACCCATAAACTTTTGCTGCATTTATTTTACATGATAACATTTTACTTGGTACAAACTACTCCTTTGAAAGCACACAATGTATGTGTTATGGAGTTACCACACATGCCCAGGAAATAGGAGCCTTATTTTGCAAGTCTTCTTGATTTGAAGGATTTGAACCCACATTTCCCAAATGCCTCATCCAATTATTTTGATGACAGCAATCTCTATAATTCTGGGGAAAACAAAGTGCTCTGCTGCTGTGCATACTAAATGTAGGGGCCTGGAAAAAGAAGCAAAAAGAGATAAATTCTGTCTTAATAGTTTCAACACTACTATAAGAAAGGAAGACACTCAGGATTACAGTATTTTCCTCTTATTATGCCTGTTATGGTATTCATCTGTCTTCAATCTGCTACAATGGACTTGTCTCAGAAAAAGCAACGTCCAGAAATCTTATCATCACCCAGCACACACGCAAAAATGTCAATTAATGAAATATTTCAAAACACATTAAGCAATCTAAAGTGTGCTAAATATGAATGTTTGCTAGTTCATAATGTTCTGTTCAAATGCTATTGTTGACATTACTGTTTTACATAAGACTAGGAAAATAAAAATTCAGCCAGACATCAGGATTATTCTAGTGCTAGAAGAGGATTTCTTTCTTGTAGAATAATTTTTAATTTTTTCAATCTGTTTAAGTGATGCATGTTTTTTAATGGAAACTTTCTGGAACAGTAGATTATATTTATATAGAGAGAGATACATGGAATGATCTTATATTTCTCCAGCCAGATTGCCATGTGTACTATACCTGGCATGATGGATGGAGCCTTAAGAAGATGAAAATCTTAGCAATATGAAGTATCTTTAAAAAAAGGGAGTAATGAGTACCAGGTTTAATGGTAAACCTCTCCAAAGGTTCTGCTGGATTCCTATTAGCAGCTTGCTTTGCAGGACAGGTGGCATATTGGCCTTTGGTTATCACAGCTTAAAACACTGGCACCATTCCCTCAACCCTTATTACTTTATTGAACATCTTTTGCTTTTTTTTTTCATGGCATTCACAACTTTCTTGAGCTTAGCAATGGTGCTTAGCATGGAGGAACGGGGGTGATTTAGAGAGGAAACGGTGGCTTATTGCATTTCTGGTGTTTATGACTGGTCTCTCAAGAGTTCTTCAAAATTTTCTGAAACTTTTTGTTTTCTGGGATTCTGGAAAGGACTGTTTTTATGGCCCTTTGCATTTGAAACAGGTGTATTTTCTTCTGGCTAACATTTTAAGAATTTTTAGGGTTCTCTTACTGTTCTAAGGCAGATCGTGACACTGAATTGACACTTGCTTATGAAATCACACTCATTCTAATTTTACTTTTCCCTTTGAATTTTAAGAATTTAAAGCAATTATTTTCAGGCTGTTGGAGTTTTGTTCTGGATGTACCAAAGATACTAACACTATACCAATATTTTGTACGTCCTTTACACTTTATGAGATCTAATGACATAAAAAGAGACTATTACTGAACAAATATTTTTGTTTGTTTGTTTTGCATGTGTTCAGGTGGTGCTTCTCTGTAATTTGTTCCTTACTCATAATTTGCCAGGGCCAGTTTTGTGCCTTATTCCACAGTACAGGCACCAAGAAAGAAACTTTTAGTATATACCTGTTGCCACTTTTGAAGAAGGGAGATTGAAAACTCTGAGATTTTTACTACTATTTAAAGGCTTTTCTGCTGCACGGTTGAGTGAAGTGTTAGTCTTGTTTTCTTGCTTGCTTTTTGGTTGGTTGTTGGCTATTTTTGTAAAACAGACTAATATTGCTAGCTAACAAAAGACTTTCGTGTCATTGCCACGCAACAGTCATGAAGTATTTTGCAGAGTTCAGAGGATCCTGCAATTTTTTTATTTGTTGGTTTTTATGACTTTGAGGGCAATATGGAGAAAGATAATGCAGAAGTTTTTAGTGTATATAAAAGAACATTCTTCAAAGTTAGAACAGCAACACAGGAAGAAAAAGTATTTTGAACTAATTAGCTAATGGAAGTCAGCTAGCAGTTACAGGCTGAGAATCAACCCCTTAAAGGTACTGTAAGAGACTGAGCCTATGAAATTTCTTACTTCAATTAAGTTTAACTCAAGTTTTGGGAAAGGCCCATAATGAACCTAAGTAAAATTAGGAAATTAAAATTTTCTTTTCCATTTTCCTGCCTTATCAGGAACTGCCTTACCATTGTGAATTTAATGTGTGCTGAGCTGTTTTGGGAAGTGTGTGTCTATGTTTATGCATTTTCCTCACAGCAAGTATCTGTGACAATTTAAATAAAAAAAACATTCTTGGCATTTCCCCAATGAATGTTAGTCTTGA
The DNA here is from genome assembly GCF_000695815.1 of Acanthisitta chloris. Taxonomy (NCBI): domain Eukaryota; kingdom Metazoa; phylum Chordata; class Aves; order Passeriformes; family Acanthisittidae; genus Acanthisitta; species Acanthisitta chloris. The sequence continues at coordinate 91,252 of NW_008667488.1, read as the reverse complement.
GATACAGCTGTATATCTATTTCTGTCTCAACTGGAAGATGAGATAGTCTGCAATACAAATGCTAGAGGCTTTCTATGTCATTTCTGTGTCAAGCGAAGACACCTTCTTCAGAAAAGACTTTTTTTAAAAAAAAGCAATAAAATGCCCAGTTAAAACTTGTGTGGAATATATTTATTCAGAAATATTAAACATTTTTTTCAGCGTTTAGGTTCATGCAAACAAATGAACCACTACTGAAAATTTGAATTTCTGAATACTGCTTAAAGATGAAATAGAATTAAATCCTTGCTATTGTCTAAAGAAAAAGCAACAAAAATCCCTGGTTCTGAAAGATTTTATTAGTTTACTATTCACCCATGTAGTCTAGCAGTCTTATAGCCAAAGTGTATGTAAAACATGCTAAAATTGATCCAACTTAAAAAGCAGCAATTAAGTTTATAACTATCATACATTGTCTCAGCTTTTTGGTGGAGGTAACTGAGAACTAGAAAAAAAAGCAACATAAAAATGACTTTTATATGTGTATGTAAGCTGTTTATCTGCCTATTATTTAAAGAAACAGCAGACTTGTTCTGCTTGTTAAAGTCAGAATTTCTTAATGTTGTTTAAAAAAAAATTTAATTGCAGCTAAGTGTCTCATAGAATAGTCTCTTCCTTAAAAAATTCATTGCTGAAAGAAGGTTATTTCCAATTCATGAGATATCACACTCCAGTTAGTGTTAAGAATTTGACTTCTCAGCATTGTGCCTTTTATTTTGTGGTTTTTTTTAGTTTAAAAGCTAACTGAATATGTTAGTGTCTAGGCCTCAGGCATATTCATTGCAGCAGTGAAGGCATTTTCTGTTGACTTGGTGTGGGATTCCCCTTGGGATGTTCCTTATTTATTTTCTTCTGACTTGCTTTTTTTTTCTTTTTGTTTTCACAACCAATTTCACGAGGGTGGTGTTTTCTAGAATAGCCAATTTCTGAGGCATTCACCCGGAATGAGGGACGTGAGTTGTTAGGTATCTGTTTTGAATCAGCTGTAAGAATAACATGAGGCAGATTTTCCAACCGCCCAAACAATTTCCAAAGCCATAAGGCACCAACTCCAGTATACTGATCTTTACTTGTTTGCATTTTCCTTGTTTGAGAGACTCATTTTTAAAGTTAAGACCAGAAAAAATTGCTCCTGCACAAAGGGAGTGTAAACAGAAGAGAAGAGTTGGTAGACTCTGGTGAGAGCCTTATGTAAGATCTGATTTGTTGCTCATGTTGCTGCAAGGAGACAATGGTTGCTGTTGGGAGTCATCCCTCCCTTTTTTTTCCCCCTTTGGAAGTAAGTCCTTCCTGGTATCTCCAAAGACAGTAGCAGATTTTATTTTCTAGGCATTTACCACAAGCAATGTAGGCAGCAGCCAATTTTGCTTATGCCTTTAAGTTAGACCTCAGTCTGTGAGAATAAATGGGCATGAGAATGGCTTCCACAGTGGCATGTTTAAAAAGCAATTCTTGGTATCTTATTGTAATAATGGTTCTCCTTGTTGGCTTGACAACTTAAGTGAGTGATATATGCATGGACCAAAAGATTTTAGTTTACTGAAGTGCTTCTTATTAATACTCTTCTATTTACTGAGCTTGCTTTGATAGAATCTGTGAGAATAAATGGGCATGAGAATGGCTTCCACAGTGGCATGTTTAAAAAGCAATTCTTGGTATCTTATTGTAATAATGGTTCTCCTTGTTGGCTTGACAACTTAAGTGAGTGATATATGCATGGACCAAAAGATTTTAGTTTACTGAAGTGCTTCTTATTAATACTCTTCTATTTACTGAGCTTGCTTTGATAGAACCAAGCTTTATATCCATGGTTTTCAAAAATGTCTCTATATACAAATGAATACATACACACACATAGATATGTATATATATATGCAAACGTATGTATATATTTGCATTTCTTTCACAGTGATCAGCAATATTATCTTTTGATGTATGGTCAGAAAAGATGTGTTTGGATCTGCTTTCACAGTCAGAACCTATTTAGTGGATTTGTAATTGCATAGTAAGATCCTGTGGTTCTTTGGGCAGTATTTATTAGGCTCACACAGAGCAAGGAGCTGACTCTTCCTAGTACCCTGGAGGCTGAAGATATCAGCTGCAGGATTTCCTGCGGCATCAGTTAGTGCAGTGACTGGGAAATGAGATTTTGATTTCAGAAAGCTTGACTAAGGTCTGCAGTAAAATGTGGCATAACCCACTGTGGTATCTACTCACTGTGCCCCTGGAAAATTAACCTTTATTTCTAGCTTCTAAATTTCTAAGGATCTATATTATTTATAACTGCCAGTGGTCATGGTACTTTGTTAAATTTTAAACTTAAATAAAATGTTAGCATTGCACATAATTTGCCTCCTAGTAGTCCCATATTTCATATTCTAATTTCTACAGTGATAAGCGATTTATTGCCTAACTTTTCAGAAGTAGCACATGAATGTAGACAAACAACAGTCCTTCACCTGTAATGCTAAAATGCTGAAGCTTGTTCACAGCCAATGAGAGCAAACATTAACACTGTGTTGCTCTGTGAGTAGAAATATTGTTATAAAAAATAAGATATCGCAAACTGTTGTGAAAATATATTCTCTCACTCCCTCCTCTTTAATGAAGTCATAGTAATGAATGCAGTAAGTTTGTGCTTAGTTCTGAAATGCCTTGAAATGTAAAACTTTAAGATGGATTATATATAAAGCCATCGCTGTTTAAGCAATTCTTCCCATAATGTGCTCTTTTACACCCCCACTATTTCTTATTTCTAACCTGTTCTCTTCTAAGATGAAGATATTTTAAGATGCTGCTTTCAAAAAATGCCGTGGGTACTCAGTAACCTCTCTCATTGAAAGTGCAGAAGATTCAGTTTCTTTAGAAATCAAAGCTTGTACTACATGGTTCCTTCTGAGAATTTTTTCAGTTGCTGTCCAGTGCTGTGATTAACAGAGGTCAATATCAAAACCACATTGGTTTAATCTGGATCTGATTTATAATATTAAAGAACCATTGATCCCAGCCCTTTCTCATCCCCCTTTAGACAAGAATATTCTTGCATAGACTGCTGTAAGGAATGTTGCTGTCATGGATAGGTTACTGTCTAGCTTGGCTAGGCAGAAGATTTGACTTCCCTTTCCCCTTTCAGCACACTTAAATAGGAGATGTTAGTCCTATCAACCATTCCAAAAGAAAGTTGATAATCATCATGACTAGTTAACACCCTCTTAGTTGTATGGGGAATTAACAAATTAACAAAATGTTTAATCCCTGCTTTCACTGGTTGCTCATACCTCTTAATTCCCAGAGTAAGCAAATAGAAATGCAAAACATTTATTCCCATATTGGAGGAGAAGGCTGAGCCACAGTCTGTGCTCCACTTCTCTCCATTCTAATTAGCATTCACTTCTAATTTAACGTGGTGAATATGCTAGTTTGGACTTGCTCATGGAAACTTGCTTGTCTAAAAGGAAGTTACAAGTGTCTCTGCTGGTTCACTCTCTGATGCACTCTTAAGTTTCCCCTTTTGCTGATCCTAAGAAGATGACCAGATTTGTTTTTAATTAACTGTTCATTTTGTTGTGAATCTTGTGCTCAATTTGTGGTATTAATAAATGGGAGGAAAACGAAAGAAGGACATTCTTTTCTTTTTTACTGTAGGGGGAGAGGAATTGATTATGTGATAAAAAGAAAGACTAGATGTTTCAGGAGGTCTGTTATAAAGCTTTAACAAGACACCCAATGAATTTTCAACGTATAGACAAAATTGTAAATTAAGCTTCAGGGTTAAATGTAGTGTGTGCATGTGTTTGTTTTATGGTGATTTTAGTTTGCATATGTTTTTAAGGCGCAATAGATCATTTTTAGTGCATTGAATTGCTCATAGAGACTGTGTCAGTATTATGATTATTTACTTCAAGGTTGTTTCAGCACCAATGTACAATCAGTGGTTCTTTCTATTTTTTTGTACTGTAGGAATCAGCCACAGAAAGACAGAAGATGAAAGCTCCTATTCCCAACTTGATTCTCTTGTATGCTACTCTAACTCAGAGCTTGAAGGTTGTGACCAAAAGGGGATCAGGTAAGTAAATATTTATCTCTGTGGCTGCGATATGTTTTGGAAGAAGTGACTAATGTTTGCAACTATATACTAGGGTATTGTGGTAGTTTGTAACATAGTTAAGAGGATTTCAAATTCTGCAGAAAAAGGTTGGTAGCTTCAATATATTTTTAGACTATATTGTGTCATGTGAACTTGATTTAAAAAAACCCAACAAAATGTAAATGGAATATGAAATGAATGTAACCATTTATCTGCTTAAGGAAAGTCATTCCCAGAACTATTTAACTCACTTAAAAGACTTTGTTGCAGTGAGTGTTGTTAAATTGAGCTACTGGATTTATCTGTTTGACGATATACTTTTGGAAATGAAGATCATAGAGTTTTGGCTTAAGCAACTGCTTTTTATAATACGACAAATAGATCAAACGCATTAAATTTAATAACCATGAAAAGTGAACAATAAAATGTGTTTTTGAAAGGGCTACCTGGTACATGGTTGAAGAATTTAATTCAGCAAAGAAAATAGAGGCAGTTTTTCAGAAACCAAGCAGAGGGTGACATGTTTACCAAACATCTTTCATACTGTTACTATAGATGAATCATCTTTATTGTAAATAAAGAAGACACCAGTACTCAGACAGTTGGGTAGTTTTAGGTTGATTTTTTTCTCGGTCACCCTGAAATTCTAATTTCCCCCTCTTTGGCTTTTCATTGGATAATGAAAAAAAGTGGGATACTACTTCTGCAAACTCTTACTGTATGGCACTAAAGAAAATTAAATCCTTAATGGAAGTCTGAGTCCCATGTTGATGGAATTAGTTAATTAGGTTTGTTGTTACTAGTAGTTTTCCTTTTGGCATTGGAGTGTTTTAGGAAGCTTTTGTTGTGCTGTTTTAGAATTCCTGTTCTGGTTGAATTTTGTATGTTTTTAATTCCTATTTTCAACTGGAACTGGTTGGTAGCAGTTGTAAACTGGTGCTTGGGGGGAACACAGGTCTTTATACATTTTGAGCAAGAGCTTAAAACAGATCTTCTCTTTTCAATGGGTTATATATGTAAAAACATAATGAAAGTCATTATGTATCCAACATTTTAACACCTGGAAATGTAGATGGAGGGAAGGCAAATAAGGAGTACTGGTATGAAGTAAGGTATTCATCAATGAAGACTTGGGATTAAAGTAGTTTTGGGATTATTTAAACTCAAGAAAACTGAAATATACAGTGTGCAGAGCAAAGGTGATGGGTTGACATGTTTGTAACAGGATGTTGAAGCCTAGGTAGGTAACATAAATGTCCTTTGAATGTGTCTGGCTGAGGTTGTTCTTTTGAATACGATTTAATACTTGTAAGCTTGAAGTCAAGGCCCTTTAGTCCAAATTTAGTCCATTACAGAACAACTTAAATTTTACAAAGACACACATTTTTAAGGAGCTAAAAACATGGCCAGTTATCAGATACCTGTTACTTGAAAGTGACAATAAGAAGAACTTGGGTTGTCTTTGTATTTTATTTCATATTTTTTGCTTGTATCTTCTTCCTCTGATTAACCAATACAAGTGGTAAATATACAGGTTAATTGCTGTTTGGGAAAGTAATATAATTGCTGTCCAGCAAAATAAAGAGCATACAAAAACTTCTCAAGATGGGTAGAATATGTTCTCACCCTGCTGTAAGAAAAAAGTATAATGGGAATCTTTGGATCATACCTTAGTGTAACATGACATTCTTGATGTTTTCACATGAGATCTGCTTATCCTTTATATAGCTTCAATTAGATGTATCATCAAAGGGGCAGTTTGTCACACTGTAATCATGGATCCTGCTGCCTTTGGTCGTGTTGTTTCGTGATTTTAGATTTGAAGAACTACCTCTGACGTAGGTGCAATGCATGATGGTGCTTGGTTTGCTTTTGCTGTTGTTTGGTTTGGTTTGGTTTGGTTTGGTTTGGTTTGGTTTGGTTTGGTTTGGTTTGGTTTGGGTTTTTTCCTCCCTTGGGTGCTCAGGAGGCCAATTTTTGCAACCTTGAAGTGTTTCTACAAAGAAAACCTTATTTACTTTAATGGAAGTTTTAACAAAATAAGATTCACTTATCTCTACTGTGAAAATAGAAATAGTTTTCTAGAGCTAGTGCAACTTATAATTGGAAGTAGGAAAAACATATCAACTTGGAAAGTAGAACTTTAGTTTTATATGAACACATTAACCAGAGGGAGGGAGTGGTGAGGACATCTCTTTAGTCAGTTCTACTTGTGAGTTCATTTTCTCCTTGAAATGTCAGCATGAAAGGAAAATGAATAGCAAAAACCCCAAATATGTAATGTCATATTTTTATATTTATGAGACATTACAATTATAAATATGGAGTAGTAGGATCCATCTTTTGGAGATGTATTGCTTTTCTGTACTTCCATCTCTGTTATGAATTACAAGAATGTATTAAAGGTAAAGAAGTTGTTGAATTAATATGCTAAATAGTTGACCTAATTGTGACTTATTCCTTCTAATTCACTTTTGTTGAGCTTGTTTCTAAGTACCAAACCTGAAAACACAGACCTTGTGTTCTTTATA